>NW_026118174.1:0-28889 GCF_001640805.2 Lates calcarifer
CTCCTCTGCTCAGACTGTTTTTATATGAAGAAAAACAACAAGGCCTCATGATATGAAATGATTCAGTAATGTCCCCCGGCTCCCAGTCTTCATGCTAAGCTAACCATGGACCCACTGAGGCCTGGTCCTTTATGTTTGTTCTGAGGGTTTCATGGCTTTACAGATTTTTATATTCTGTGATTTAAAACGTACTATTTTTTTAGGCTGATTCGAGCATTTTATTCACAGTTGTCAGAACCTTTAGGGCAAAACAAGTAGATAATTACAGAAAGGCTTTATGTGAGATAATAAAACAGCAATGATATTTTTATAGGTCAGTAGCTTCCCTCTGAACTTTCCTGGAAACTCATTGTGAGACAAAGTTCTGAGGAAGTTGCTCAGAGTTTATGTGGTTGTGTTGAGTTTAAACACACTACTTCCTGTAACTTAAAGTGGACCTGTCACTGTACTGGACCTCCGTCTTCTTACCTGACTCTGGGAAAAACCAGAGAACAAGAGGATTTACCTGAATCTTGGACCATACCTGTAAAATCTATAGAAACAAAGGACGCTTTCCTGAAGATTTATTCTCCTTTACCAGCAGACGTGTCTCTGTCTGTCGCTGAACTGAAACTTCAGTAGTGAAACTCTTTGGTTTGAAGTTGAACTTTGTGTCTTATTATAACTGATTGCACTAATCTGTTGATGCTGAAGAATTTTAACTGATTTTTTTTTGGTTTAGAGACGAAGACGATGCAGGAGACAGATGTCGTCCTTTTTTGTTTTGTTTTTTTTCTGTGAATCATTATGTTTGATTTTTGCTGTGAATATTTTAGGTTTTCTTGTGAGATGATGGTTGGTGCTTGAGGTGTTTCTGACTTTGGGATCACACAGTTCATCAGTTTTGGGTCGTACATTAGCATCATGCTAGCTCAGCCGTGGTACATTAACTACGATGCACTTTGATTTCTCTGCTACAATATGAGTGAATAACGTGATAATCTCAGCACTGTGAGACATTTATATGATCAAATTCCAGACAGAAACACACCATCCTGTTTTAGCTCTTAGCTTCGTTAGCAACACAGCTGGAGGCTAACGTTAGCATCCAGCATGTTAAAGCGCCGCAGTGTTAGATCCTTCTCAGACATGAAACAATCTAATATTTCCATAAGGACAGATTAAAGTCTTTTCCTTCAGATCCCTCAGATTTAACTTGTGACCCATTGGAGGGGCCCCGAGCCCATGTTGGGAACCTCTGCTTTTAATGACAGAACACTAGCACTGTGTTAATCAGAGTTTGAGACGCTCTGTGACGTGATCTGTTAGAAACAAGAAGCTTTAGTTTTCTGAGTGAACTTTGCTGAATAATTTTGTAATAAAACTGATTTTCTCTCAGACATGAATCTGTTTTTTGTGTCAGTTCTTTCGAACATTTACATTAGAATTAACCACCACACACTGAGATGACTTCACTGTGACTTTATCTGATCTTCTTCCAGCTTTAACACTAACACATTCCCCTAACATGTTCACGTGACCCTTTGTTTGTCAGGTGTCTCCTTTTATTTTATCACAGTGCAGCTTAACTAAGGAAGATGTAAAACAGACAGATCTGTCAGCAGCCCCCCCCCTCCTCTGCAGGCAGAGCACTTTTTAAATAAACCCTATTTTATTAGAAGCTAAATTAACCCCACAGATTATATGAATCTATATTACAGGAGCTGTTTTAATGAAACTAAGATCCATGCAGTGTTTTCACTTCATTTTCTGAGCTCAGTCTGTTCACACATATAATCAGTCTTGGTGTATTGGTGCCAAACAGTGATGATAGACTTCCTGTGCAGTGTCTGTGTGTGGCCTGTAGGTGGAGCTGTTTCCTCACATTTCTTTACCAAGTAAATGAGGACAAACTGACGTTTGACATTGCACTTTACATCAGCGTTACAGCTGCGTAGTTTAAACGTGTATAAAATGGAAATACTTTGGATCATTGGACATAAACTCTCTCAGTGAGATTTCCTGTTTGGAACCTGATAATTATAAGAGCATAAATAAAACCTGGTGAATTATAAAAACTCCTGCAAATATTTAGTAATGATCATAATAGTAATTGTTATTATTGTTTTTATTTATTTATTATTTATTTTTTTGTCTTTCTATTTTTGAATGTGTCGTAATTACATCCCTACATCCTCAGGTTTTATTCTGTGTCCTATTTTAAATTAAACCTTCTTTTATTATTATTTTATATACATATAAATGTTGTATTATTTTTCTATCGCGTTTGTGTTTCCAAAATAGTGATGTTGATTGGTTGGTTGGTAGAGAGGAGGCGGAGTTTCTGCAAACCTCGGCTGTCCATTGGTTGTATCAGAGGCTGGAGGCGGGATCTCAGTCGCCCATTGGTTGGTTGTTGGGTAGTGGGCGGGGCTCCATTTGAACCGGAGTCCCGCCGCAGAGAGAAGTATCAGGTTTCCTCAGTGACAGTTAGCATGAAGCTAAGCTAAGTCCTCCATCATTATCAGCGGCGGAGAGTTTTTAATAAACCGATCAGCGGGGTTTTATGGACCAGCATCGCGGTGTTTAGGCGGTTACCACCCCCCCGGAGTCACGGGCTATCTGTCCCTGGATAACTTTTTATCGCAGGCGAAGTGAAGCGGGTGTCATGGCGGAGGGAGCGGACGCCGCGAAGAGGAAACAACCAGCGGGGAGGAAGAGCCGGCAGAGCGGGCTGAAGAGGAGCTCCAGCAGCCGGGTACGGTCCGCAGCTAACGGAGCTAACTGTTAGCATCACAGTTCGTTAGCTCCGGGAGTTTTACTGAGTTTTAAAGTCTCCGGATTAACTAATATAAAACAACATAATGAGCGAAAACCCGGCTTTATAACGGGTTCCTGGTCTAAAATAAACGATTAGAAACGAGTGAGGCTCCGCGACTTTACGGTTTTTTAACCGTTTTCACAACAACAAGCTAAAGTTTAGATACAAAGAGAAGGAGCAGGCCACAACAGCTGATCCAGGAACAGTTGATCTAAACCACACAGCAGAGGTCAGAGGTCACAGTGAAGTGAACAGGACTACAGGTGGGGGCAGGTGACCACCTGTCGTCATGGAGATGTGAATATTTCTGTGCGGTTTAAAGTTTATTCCTTCAGACAGAAACAGGATCAGTCTGCAGCAGGACTCCTGTCAGCCCTCCTGGTCCTGGTCTCTGCAGCTCCCAGGTGTTCCTCAGTCATAAAGAAATCCCTTCATCATCACAGGTCACAGGTAGAGACAGACTGAACCTGAGAAGCTGTGAGCAGGTGAACTGAGGAGACCTGGAGCTGGTTTAAAGGACCTGAGTCCTGATGAATGAAAAGTATCCAAGGTTTTTTAGATGTAAAGAGTGTTGTTCTGTGGTTCTTCAGACTGAGACGGTGTTTGTTAAACTGTGAGTTTTTTGAATGGAGTTTGGTGTGTGTGTCGTTCCAGGTGACTCTGGAGAAAGTCCTGGGCATCAGCACGGTCAGCAGCAGCGGTTTGACCTCTGACCCCAACTCTGGACTCATCGCCTATCCGGCGGGTAAGCCCCACCTCCTCTGGCTCACCCAGTGTTTTCCCAGCATGCATTTCTGTCAGTTTTTGATTTTCTGTGTCTGTGCTTCAGGTGTGTCGTCGTGCTGCTTCACCCGAAGAAGAACAAACAGAGTCACATCATCAACACGTCCAGGTAGACCTCACCTGAACCTGACCCCGCTTCCAGAGATTTTAATCACCTGTGTGTTTGTTTACCTGTGTCAGCTCCTCACTGTGTGACCTTCAACCTTAACCTTTTATCCAGTTTTAAGTTTCATTTTTAAGAGTTTTAACTTTATATTTTAACCAGATGAAGGATTTCAGTCGTCAGATGTCTGGAGTTATCTGAGAAACAAGCTAAGCTAACGTTAGCTTCACCAAACTGCATCAGAGAAACTCTGATTTTTAACTTGAAACAGTTTTATTCAGAGTTTTCCTGGTTCGAATCAGCTGCTCTGTTTGTTTTGGAGAGGAGGAGATCTCTGAGGAGAATCCAGCTCCTGATAAAAACCTCCTGAATCAGGAGAAGCTGACGACAACTCCCATGATCCCACACTTGTTCACCACGTCATTATAACAGTTTTGACTGGGAGCCCCCTAGTGTCAGGAATTAAACATGTGTTTAAGAAGTGATCAGATGCTGGAGAATCTGTTGAAGCTGTGATGGTGTGTGTCTGTGTTTGTGTGTCAGGAAACCGTTCAGTGCTCTGGCTTTCTCTCATGATGGAAAATACCTGGTCACTGGTGAGGTAAGAGCAGAGATTCACACACCTGTTACTGTGTCAACACCTGACTGATTCTCAGGCTTAAGCCAGGTTTATTTTACTGTGTGTGTGTGTGTTTCAGAGCGGTCACATGCCCTGTGTGCGGGTGTGGGAGGTGGGCGGAGGTCAGGTGGCCGAGGTTCAGTCTCATAAATACGGCGTTTCCTGCGTGGCATTCTCCACCAACAGCTGCTACATCGTCTCCGTGGGATACCAACACGACATGACTGTCAGTGTGTGGGACTGGAGGGTGAGGACACACACAACGACACACTGTGTTCAGCTGTGACACCACAACAGCTCCTTTTTAACCGCAAACATCATGATATATCAGCACCAGACTCCATTGACAAAAACAGGGATTTAACCAGCAGCTGCTGGAATACCACTGCCTCCATCTGTTAGTGTGTCTGTGTTACTGTGTGACTTTCAGTGGTGGAAGAAGTAATCAGATACTTTACTGCAGTAAAAGTACCACACAGTAACACAAAAATGGAGGCAGTGGTATTCCAGCAGCTCCTGTGTTCTGCTGTGTAAAATTCCTGTTTTTGTTAATGGAGTCTGGTAGTGATATATTGTGATGTTTCTGGAGACATTACTGCAACATTAAAATAATATTGTCTCTTTGTGTTTGGAGCAGAAAGGTTCGATCATCGCCTCCAACAAAGTGTCCAGCAGAGTTTTCGCCGTCTCGTTCTCTCAGGACAGCAGCTATTTCGTCACCGCGGGAAACCGACACGTCAAGTTCTGGTACCTGGACGCATCCAAAGAACGACGGGTACCGACCTGACCGCTGCTCCTCTGCTCAGCCAATCACAGCCCAGCCTTCACGAGTTTAAAGTCTGAGCAGCCATTTGTGTTGTTTATTTTCTCCCGTCCCCAGGTGAACAGCACGGTGCCTCTGATTGGTCGCTCGGGGTTGCTAGGCGACCACAAGAACAGTGTGTTCAGTGGAGTGGCGTGTGGGCGTGGCCTCATGGCGTCCAGCACCTACTGCATCACCAGCTCCGGCCTGCTGTGTCTGTTCAACAGCAGCCGACAGCTGGAGGCCTGGGTCAACCTGAAGGTCAGAGAGGACTCACCTGTACGAAAAAACTCACCTGTACGGTTTATTTCACGGAAACTTTACGATCGCTGTTTGTTGTTGTCGACAGACGTCGTCGGCGAGCTGCCTGGCGGTCAGCGAGGACTTCATCTTCTGCGGCTGTGCCGACGGTCTGATCAGAGTGTTCAGTCCGTCCAACCTGCAGTACATCACCACGCTGCACCGGCCGCACCGCCTGGGCGTCGACCTCACCCAGAGCGTACAGCACGGGTACGAATACTGCAAACAACCGCACAGATACTCTGTCAACACTGCACCCATACTCAGGTAGACCCTCTGTTTCCTCTGTCTGCAGCCTGTTACCTGCCAGTCCAGGAGCTCAGTACCCCCGACACGCTGGCTCTGACCTTTGACCCCGCCGCCAAACACCTCACCTGTGTTTACAACGACCACAGTGTTTACGTGTGGGACGTCAGAGACGTGAGGAACGTGGGGAAACTGTACTCGGCCCTGTACCACAGCAGCTGTGTGTGGAGCGTCGAGGTCAGTGCAGCAACACAGATACTACTGCAAATACTACCACAAGTACTGCCATAAATACTCCAGGAGTACCACAAATACTACCACAAGTACTGCCATAAATACTCCAGGAGTACCACAAATACTACCACAAGTACTGCCATAAATACTCCAGGAGTACCACAAATACTACCACAAGTACTGCCATAAATACTCCAGGAGTACCACAAATACTACCACAAGTACTGCCATAAATACTCCAGGAGTACCACAAATACTATCACAGGTACTGCCTGGAGTGCCACAGATACTGCTACTACCAGGTATTTGTGGTAGTACTGGAATATTAACAGGAATGTTCCCAGTTCTAAAGTGTACCAGGTGTACTTCATTATCTCCTCAGACGTACCTGGTTCAGGTGTTTGTTTCCTCCTCAGGTGTACCCGGAGCTGTCCGACGTGTCTCAGGCCTGTCTGCCTCTGTCCTCCTTCCTCACCTGTTCATCTGACAACACCATCAGACTGTGGCACACCGACCCCCCCACCGGCCACAGGAACCTCTACAGCAACGTAAGAACAACACCTGGTCCAGGACCAAACACCTGGTCCAGGACCAAACACCTGGTTCAGGACCAAACAGCAGGGACTTTATAGACCGTCCGTTTTGTCTTGTCGTCTCTTTTCCAGGACCTGTTGAGGATCCTGTACGTGGGGGAGAACACGCAGCACCTGCAGGCTGAGGGGGAGAGGGGGGAGGCAGCAGGGGCTGATGGGAAGGCTGGGATAAGGGTGCTGGGTATCAGTCCTGATGGACAACACCTGGCAGCTGGAGACCGCTGTGGAAACCTGCGGTGAGACACTAACACACTGTGACAGGTGACAGGTGTTTGAGGCGGGTCAGCTGACTTGTCTCTCTCTCTGTGTTCAGTATCTTTGGTTTGGAGTTTCTGGACGAGTTGGTGAAGATCGAGGCTCACGACTCGGAGGTGTTGTGTCTGGAGTTTTCGCCCACATCCACAGGTAAGACCTCAGGTGGTTTTGGCTGATCAGACACAGCCGACTTCCTTTGAGTCGTCAGCTTCATTTTTGTTGTCGTTTCAGGTGTGAGGCTGTTGGCGTCGGCCAGCAGGGATCGACTAATCCACGTCTTCAACCTGGAGAGGAACTACAGCCTGGAACAGACTCTGAACGACCACTCCGCCTCCATCACTGCCGTCAAGTTCACAGGTAACACAGGTCACAGGTAAAGCTGGTGAACACAGGGTCAATGTGCGGCCTGCTGTGGATCAGACTCTGTGTTTAAGGACTCGGATCATGAATCAACTTGTTGTTTACCTGTTACCTGTGTTCAGGTGAGAGCCCGGAGGTGCGGATGGTGAGCTGTGGAGCCGACAAGAGCATCTACTTCCAGGCAGCTGAGCAGGTCAGAACACACACTGACATCCATCAAACTCTCTCTGTATCCCATGATTCCCTGCGTCTGACTCGTGTTGTCGTCCCGTGTGTCGCGGTCCAGACGGCGGACGGTTTGTCGTTCTCCAGGAGCCATCACGTGGTGGAGAAGACGACGCTGTACGACATGGACCTGGACTCGTCGAGGACACACGTCGCCATCGCCTGTCAGGACCGAAATGTCCGGTAAAGAGGATCTGGAACACCTGGAACACCTGGAACACCTGAGTCTGACGTCTGAACGAACGGCTGAATCTGAGTGTTTGTGTTTTCAGGGTTTACAACGTGGAAACTGGGAAGTTGAAGAAATGTTTGAAGGGATCGTCCAGTGATGAAGGAGCTCTGCTGAAGGTAAATCCATCCACAAGGTTCACATCTGTCCCTGAAAATATTTCCTTCTACAGTTTCCAGTAAATTACAGATTAGCCTCATAAAACCTGGAAAATCCTCGAGCAGTTCATAATGCTTAACAAAGGTCTGATCAGGTTTTTATAACCTGTCACAAACTCTCGAACTCAAATAAGTTCAAAGCAGCTCAAGTTAAATCTGCTCCAGTTTTATGGTTATAGTAAAACTTTATTGCTAAAAATCTTGTCACAGGAAATGATTTTACTCATAAAATACATTTCTACTAAAAACACAAACCTTCCTCTGAACAGTCAAACCGTCTGCAGAGCTCCGACTCTGATCTTCAATGTTCTCGAGTTCTCTCTCGACGTCGGGTTTAAATCTGACATGTTTGACATCAGATCCTCCACTCGTCACATGATCAGACTCAGTTACTCTGATATAACTGTAGCTCAGGCTGAGTATTGTACCTGGTGCCAACCAGAGGAGCATCGAGCAAGCGACGTCAAAGCTTCCGCCCACCTCTGGAAACATCGAACCGAATGCGTCTGAATTCAGTCGTTGAGAACCAGGGCTTTGGTGCTGTGTTGCAAACTTTGAAGCCGAAACACAACGTCCCATCTCTAAGATATTTTAAAGATATTTTACTGACACAGTGATCCCGACCAAAACCAAAGTTATTAATGATATTAACATGGATCATTACAAAAACTAGAAGTTACACAGTGAGAAAACTGAATTCAAAAGATGAGATCATATTTAACCCTGAGCTGCTGGTTTGGATTATTAAATGACGATGGTGGAAGTGTTGGAGTTAGGCCGGAGTCAGGAAGTAGTCTGATGCAGTGATGTGATTGGCTGATATTCGGTGTCGTCTCCAGGTTCAGATGGACCCGTCCGGGAGTTTCTTCGCCACCAGCTGCTCTGATAAAAACATCACCATCTTTGACTACGAGTCAGGGGAGTGTGTCGCCACCCTGTTCGGACATTCAGGTGAGTAAATCCACCTGAAGGGACCTGATTAAATGATCAGGTGAAACACTTCCTCAGGTGATGTCTTACCTGTCTGTCTTTGTCTCCTCAGAGATTGTCACCTGTATGAGGTTCAGTCAGGACTGCAGACACCTGATCACAGTCTCTGGAGACAGGTAAACTGCTGACATCAGCTGACAGGTAAACTGTCGACAGGTAAACTGACTGTTGTGTTGTTTTTGTGTAGCTGTGTGTTTGTGTGGAGGTTGGACTCTCAGATGACCGCCACCATGAGGAAGAGGCGGGGTCTCAGACCTAAAGTTGCACCTGAAAGCTGCGGCCGTAAACAGAACATCAGGTGAGTGAGACGGAGTCTGAGAGTTAACGAGATAATTTAATCTGGATAACTCTGATCAAACCTGTTGTTGTTTCAGGAGAGAGACCTTCATCACTGTTCCCTCCTCTCAGCTGCAGCAGATGGAGGAGGAGGAGGAGGAAGCTGACCTCGGGACTCCAGCCAGACTGGACTCTGCTCACAGTGAGTTCACTTCAGTATTGATTTATCTGCTGATTATTGTTTCATTTCATCAGTAAATCATCCAAAAACCCCAGAATACTCCGTCACCAGTGATGTGTGACAAAGAGAAGCAGCAAATATTTGACTTTGTTTTTTTTCAAATTCAAATCTATGAAATTGATCGGCTTTAATCATTGATCTGAAACTGATGTGACTCAGTGATCAGATAGAGACATCTCACTCTGTTGTTACAGAGTGGAGCGTCTGCCGCCTCATAAACAATCTTTGGCAGAGTACAGACCAGTGACTGCGAACAAAGATGGCCGACATGTCTCCACTTCCTCCCACTGTACAAAAATTAAGCCAAAATATCTGAGGAGGAGGCACGTCGGCCATCTTCGTTTGCAGTCAGCGGTCTGTACTGAGTGTTGTTCTTCATTGGTTTAATAACTGTAACTCATTATGCCACCAGGGGGCGAACAAGAGTCAAAGTTAGTGACGTGTGTTTGTGTTTCAGGTGCTCAGCTGCTTCAGACCAACGGGAAACTGCCCATGTGGTTCAGAAAACTGGTCAGTCTCATGCTCACTGAGCAGTTATAATGCTGATCCATTCACAGATAATCAATCAGTCTATAGATTGATTTTCCCGTGTTTCATGTGTTCAGCAGGGTCAGGGCGGAGCCTCCTCTGCCGTCCAATCAGACGCCGAGCCTCGTCAGGTGCGGAGTCGGTGGACGGAGCAGCTGAACCCTCTGACCATCTGCTCCAACTTCTCCCCGAGTCCCACCAAGAGTCAGGAGGAGGAGAAGGAGGAGGAGGAGGGGGAGGAGGGGGAGGAGGGGGAGGAGGACTTCCACCCTCAGAGTCTGGAGAGTCTGCTGGGAGAGGAGGAGGAGGAGGAAGAGGAGGAGGTGAGCGTGCAGAGAGTTGGGTTCTGTTCTCCCATAATGCACTGCACAGAGGAAATGACTGTGTGTGATGTTCAGGTGCTGCAGACGACAGGTGAGGACAGGAGCACCTTCATCCTCTACCCCAACCCCAACACCACCTCCGACAGGTGAGGCAGTTCAGGTACCAGCTGGTCCACACACAGGATCAGAGCGGAGGAGTAACCGCCTCCTCTCCGTCTTTCCTCCTCAGGGAGTTTGACGTCGAAGCCGTGACCGACCCTCGGCGCTCTCTGACCCAGCTGGAGGTCAGAGGTCAGGGGGTGGAGCCAGTGTGGAGCACTCAGCTGAGTCCAGACTCGGCCTGTTCAGAGGGGTCTGCAGGAAGTCTGGAGCAGCAGCACGACACCGGTCAGACCTCAGATCAATATGAGACGTCTCTTAACGCTTTTACTTTAACCTGAAACAGCTCTATATCACTACCAGACTCCATAGAGAAAAACAGGGATTTAACCAGGAGCTGCTGGAATACCACTGCCTCCATCTGTTAGTGTGTCTGTGTTACTGTGTGACTTTCAGTGGAGGAAGAAGTAATCAGATACTTTACTGCAGTAAAAGTACCACACAGTAACACAAAGATGGAGGCAGTGGTATTCCAGCAGCTCCTCTGTTCTGCTCTGTAAACTTCCTGTTTTTCTCAGTGGAGTCTGGTAGAGATGAACTGTCCTCTCTCCTCAGACACAGACTCTCTGAGTCAGGGCAGCTCTGTGGGCAGTCTGGGTCTGGAGGATGACGACGACAGAAACTCTCTGAAGAACCACTTTGATACTCTGGCCTCCAGTCTGAGCGAAGGTACGACTGACACCATCTTCATCATCTTCTTCCTCCTCATCCTGTGTGTCAGTGATGTCTGGACCGACCACCTGAATGTTACTGAGCAGAAACTCAGGACAGTCCTGGATATTTTGACAATAATAATAATAATAATCATCCAACAGCTACTACTTTTACTATCCGTCTTTTTTCTCTCTTAAAGCTGCAGTGATCGATCATTTGATCAAAGCGTTAATCAGTAATCATTTTGATAATCAATCAGTGGTTTGAAACTGATTCATTTAGAAGGTATCGACAGGTTAATTGGTAATTAAAATAATCTGCTGTTTGTGACCTTTGACCTTTCAGAGAAGTTCGACACTGACCTGAGGAACCTGCAGCCTCCGGAGGAGAAACACTTCCTGAACCCTCGACTCAGCATCTCCACCCGCTTCCTGTCCCGCTTCCAGGACAGAATCAGGTCGGTGCCCGGAGCCGAGGCCGCGACCTTTGACCTGGAGGGAGGTTATAGGTCAGAGTTTGTCTGGTCGTTGTTGTCATGGCGATGACTGTTTGTTTTCTGCCGTGTCTTCAGGGCGTGGCCGAGTCGAGCTCCGCCTCTGGTCTCCATCCCAACCAGGATCTCAGAGGAGAGCAACGTCAGCAACACGGTGGTATGAAGACACCTGAGACACACCTGAGACACACCTGAAACTTCACCTGAGTAACACCTGAGACACACCTGAGACACACCTGAAAGCTGTGGTTAAATCTTTGTTTCCAGGTGAACCTGGAGTCGAGCGTCGACGTGGGATCAGAGTCGACTCAGAGAGAAAACAGCAGCGCTGTCGGAGGTGAGTCACAGACGTTTCCTCTGTGTGGACGAGCAGAACTAATTTAAACGCAGCTGTAAACAGGAAGTCGGCACGTCCAGCAGGTGTGATTGTGGTGCGTTCACGGCACGTTGGAAAGTAGGAAATTACAAGCTCCAAATGATTTTAATGCATGAACAGGTCGGATTTCAAACACCTGATTTACCAAACTTGATGTCAGAAGAACTACAAACATGGCGTCCTCTGCCATGACTGGTAGGAAGAGTAATATTACTTATTATTGTCAATGTTTGAGTTTCTACAAATAGAAGAACATTAATCTCAGACTTTTTCCAAACGGCTGCATGAACTTAAAGACAACAACACAGTTTGCTGTGTCAAGTTTCACCATAAAAACAGAAACTGTTCAGACTGGTCAACAGTGATCAACCAGATGAAAACGATGTTTGGTCTCAAAAGTTAATCATTCATAAACCAAATCATCTCATGATTGATTAATCAGTTGATTATCTAATCACCTCAGCTCTGTAATAAACTGTCCAGTCAGCTGTGAAGTTGGAGGTTTAAAGTCTGAAACTGGTCTGAGCAGCAGGACTGGTTCAACTTCTGCTTCAGTTTGTGACTCAGCAGGAAACAGTTCAGACTTGTTCAGATCAGATAATGTTCAGACTGATCTTCTAAACCTGCAGCATCAGATTCCTCTGAAACTCTCACAAACTTTCTCTGTGGTTTCCACACACTCACCTCAGGCCTGTTAAACAAAACGTTTGGTTTCAGTTCAGTTTGTTTCATCCTGAGTCGACTGACAAAGTTCTGAGTCGAGCACAGAGTCAACACATCAGAGGACTCATCGTTCACACTTCCTGTAGCAGTCTGTTTTCTGCTGTCGGCCATTTTCAGTATAAAAAATAATGATTCATTGAAAATCCATCCGTAGTACAGAGTCACATGTGTACAGAGTAACAGAACAATGCACCACCAACACAGTACAGTAACTGCAGTACTCCAATACTAATGTATAATGGGAAGTTCAGTGGCTCCGGGACGCTTCCCTGAGGGACTCCACCAGTCCTAAATGTTGGACTGTTCCTTTAAATCACTGCTTTAAAATGATAAACAGCAGAGACAGGAGTGTGTGTGTGTGTGTGTGTGTGTGTGACCACAGTGAGAAGCAGCCGGTCCGTCGTCCATAGAAGAGCTTCCTGTATGATATCCCATCAGCCCCTTCACCGCCCAACACGCCGCCGCCGACACACTGTGGTGGTCGTCCAGTGCAGAGAGACGCTGGGAGGTCTGTTTGTGTGTGTGTGGACACTCAGGTGTTTGGTGTCGTTCTCTGGGTAAAACTCACCTGGTGTTGACGTTGGTGATTAAATTCAGCTCCTCAGGGTCAATCTCAGACCAGCAGAGTCTGGGTTCCTGCTGGTCCTGGAAATCCTTGAATATCATGGAGGGATGTTGGTGGAAAATCCAGAACATAAACGAGGACTGGGGTTACATTTAAACGCTGTAATGAACTACCAGCATATATCATCAGTTAATCTATTGATTACTGTGATCAAACGATGAATCATATGTCTGTAAACTGTCAGTCTCTCCGTCAGAGTGACGTCTTCAGTTTTCACAGGAAAAATCACTGAAGTAATCGATCAGTGATTGGGTTACGGTTTGGGGGGATGATGATGATTACAACAACAGGGTTCCCACATCTCCTGGAAGACCTGGAAAACCTGGACCAATCTTCCAGTCATGGAAAATAAGATAAAACATTTTTAAAAAATCTGGTAATTCTCCTGCTTTCCTTTGGCTTAGAATCAACTACAAGGCTACCAGAAGCTTTCCAGCGGTTTTTAATTTGTTCAACACTGAAGTCCATCCTGGCTTTTTTCTTGAACGTGTTTGAATACGTTTGTATTAAAAACAGACTCAGAGCAGAAAAAATGTGCAACGTTAAAGAAAAAATATGAAGATAAATGTAATGTTTTTAGAAAAAGATGGAGCACAGTTATTCCTCTGATCATTTTGTGAAATGGCTTAAATGTTCCCTCTGCTTGAAAACAAGCCGAGCTAACGTTAGCATCTTTTAAAACAAACACATTAGCAGATGGTTTGATCGCTGTTTGTCATACAAAAGAGTGGGAACCCTGAACAAAGCTGTTTCTGTGTCGTCAATCTGATCACATTAATTGATGATTAATCTGTGATTGATAATCCCATTTGAGCAGAGCTCAGGTGACCTTTGACCACCAGGTCACAGTCGGATCAATCTGGGTAAAGCTCACTCACCTGAGTGTTCAGTTTCTGATCCTCCTCTTCTTTGACCAATCAGACGTCACCTCCAGGACTCTGATGGCCCACAACAGCAGCCTGATGTCTGGAGTCCAGCAGGGGGCGCCACGGCTTGGATACTTAGGAACCACAGCCAGCTCCAGGGCCAAAGTCAGCCAGGACCCCCCCACCTCCTCCACCATCTCCACCCAGGAGGAGAAGGAAAACTTTTCCTCCTCAGACCCCCAGCCTCCTGCTTCCCTACTGTCTGCAGGTCTGGACCCACACAGCCCCAAACCTGACCCCCATCAAGACCAGACCACAAGGTAACATCTGGTCCCAGTTTTTATTTATATATTTTTATTAAAAAATATTAACAAATATTTAGAAAATAATGTAAAAATTTGGAGACAAAACTTTATGTTAGGAAATGTTAATCATTTGAAAATACAGCTGCAGTATTTTGACATAAGAATATTTTTATAATGAAGTAGTAATATTTTAAAAATCCTGATACTGAAGACTGAAGTCTCAGTAGGTTCACATGTTTTATTCAAAAATCACTACATTCAAAATATAAAGTCAAAATAGTTTGAACAAAATTTTCAATACTGAACAAAAAATGTGAAAGTTAATATTTTTACAAAAAAAGTTGTAATATTTTTTATAAAATGTAGTATTTGTACAAAAAAGGCCTACTACTGTTTAACTTCCTGTTTCATGCTGTTTTCATGTTTCTCGTCGTCAGTGTCGCTGTGTCGTCTCAGGAGTCTCAGCATCCTGTACCTGTGGCGAGCCCTCAGGTGTTGGCC
Source organism: Lates calcarifer (assembly GCF_001640805.2). NCBI lineage: Eukaryota > Metazoa > Chordata > Actinopteri > Centropomidae > Lates > Lates calcarifer. Next base: position 14,768 of record NW_026118174.1, read on the forward strand.
ACACCCACTGAAGTGACGTCACAGGGTGGAGTCGAGAGGTGGAGCGTCAGCAGCTCAGAGGCAACGCCAACGAATCAAAACCAAACACTAATCTTGAGCCCCGCCCCCTCCATCACACCCACAGCCACGCCCACCACCTGTGACATCACTATTTCTGACATCATCACATCTGCCATTGTCTCTGACATCACCACTGCCTCCGGGCAGGGGGGTGGAGTCAAAGGAGCTGAGACCAGAATCCAGACTGATGGAGGTAAGACAGGTCTTTAAGAACTTTTATCCAAAACTCGAAAGGTGTTATTTTCTTTAAAATTTCCTTTTTTCTCAAAATATTAAAACTTTATGCTGAATAAATTCATAAATTCTGTTTTAATATTTACTGTCGTCAGTGTCGACAGATGATGTTTCTGAACAAACTGTCGGAGCCGATTCATCTTCATCTGATTCACCCACATCTTCCTCCTGCCCTGTCCCGCCTCAGACAGGTAACTTCCTGTCTATCTCATAGTCGGTAACATTGTAAGTCTCCTGCAGCGCCACCCTGTGGTCAGACTCCACCTGTGTTTAGAGTGAATCATCAGGCTGTTTGTTGTTTCAGGATCAGGTGATGTCGAGGAGTCGTGCAGCCTGCAGCAGTGTCAGCAGGTCGCCAACGAGCTGAGACAGACGGCGAGACGAGCCATACACCTCTACCAACAGGTTCAGTACTGACTGTAACTGTAACTGTAACTGACTGTAACTAAAACTCATTTTCTCTCCTAATATAAAAACATTCTCTTTAATTTTTTTCCTTAAAATGTAATATTTTAAGGAAATATTATAATATTTGAAATGTTTTCAATGATTTCTCAAATGTTACATTTTATTTTATATATATATATATATATATATAAATAAAATTTTGCTTTTTCTTCACAATTTATGATTTTATGTCAATATATTTTGATTCTATGCTCAAAATATTTCTATTTTATTTTCAAGACTTCCCTCTGGAAATCTCAGTTTTTTTGTTTCTTTAAATATTCTGACTTTTCTTAGTGTATTTAGATTTTTCTTGTAATTTTGCGATGTTTTTTCAGAACTTTACAAATATCTCAAAATATTATGATTTTCTTTTCAAATTATTTCACCCTCATTATCGTAACATTATGACTTTGTACTTTCAGTCAGATTTTTTTATCTGTTGTTTTTATTTCTCCCTCTTGTAGCTCGGTGTGTCGCCCGGCGTTGCAGAGCGGCGTCTTCAGATGTCGTCCGTCCTGCAGGAGGCGTTTGATTTTGTTTACTCTGAGATGCAGGTAGTCCTGCAGAAAGACGGACAGAGCAGCGGCGCCCCCTCTGGTCACCTGGAGGATGACGGGACGATTTCACTGCTGGAGAAATACTCTGAGATGCTGGTTCAGATGACCCAGAACAAACTGAACCGAATCTGATCCAAGACCAGATGGTACGGAGGCTGAAAGAGGACAAAACTGACTTTGACCTCAGCCTGAGTGACAGACTGCTGCTGCTCATTCATCAACGACTGACAGATTTTCTAAACATCAGTATTAAATTTAAAGCACCTTACATTTTATTTGTGTTTTAACTCACGATCACTGTTTGTACATAAACTGTAGTTTTATGTTTCTTAATAAATGTTTAATGTTTCAGAATTTACTGTTTTTTATTTCAGGCTTAATTTGTTTTCATTTTTAGCTGAACAGAGAAGAAGAGAAAACAACATAGGAACTCTTCAACACTGAGGCATCGGTCAAAGATCATATGATTAACAACCAACACTTAAAAAGTGACTCACCAAATATTCACAAAACCTACACACAAAAAAATACGGCTAACTAAAAACAAAAAGAGAAAACTCATGAAATAATTTAATGTAAAACAAATATAAAATTTCAGTGGCTTTTGCTTCTGGAAAAAAATATAGAAAATATACTTAAATTTATTGTTTAACATTTTTTTTGATGTCTTGAAAATGTCAGGATAAAACAATAAAACAACATGATGTTTTATAAGATATATCAAATATCACAAAGTATAACAAAATGAAAAATATAATTGAAATAAATCATATCTTCAATTTTGAAAAGTAATTTTATTTTGTTGGAAATGGTTTTCCATAAACTTTGTTATCACAAAATGCCAGCAATTATTTTAAATGTGTGATTTTTTTTCAATGACTAATTAATTAATATGGAGATATGATAAATATTTAACTTAAGTTTTAGGATTTATTTTTTTGATTTTATTTTGATTTAAATTATTGTATCAGTTACACCGAACTGACACACAAACTGAAACAAAACAAAAAATCGTTATTTTTCAGTCTAAAACAAACCAAAAAAACACAGAAAGTTAGTTTTAATGACGTTTCCAGGTGTCCCGTGGGGTGCGTTTGTTTTTTCCTCCTTAAGTCAGATCAGGAAACGCGCGAGCGGGCGGAGGTTGGCTGAGACACCCGGCAGCTGGCAGCACGAGCCACCAGCCTCCGCCCCGCCCCCGTCAGAGTGACGAATCAGAGGAGAAGAAAGTAAAACAACAAACAAACAAACCTCAGAAAACAAACAACAACAACATCAGGAGTGAGGAGACTCTGACATGGCGGCGGTTCGAGGAGCCAGATCCTCGACCCAGAGCCGTCTGTAACATCAGGCCGGGCTGGGAGCGTCTGTCGGCGTGGACTCGGCGTGAAGCGGCCGGGGCTGCGGGGCATCATGGCCGCTGTCACCTCCCGGAGAATCACGACAGATTCAGCCGGAGGGTCAGACCCGAGAGGCCCGGTCCTGCCTCCGGGGGGATCCGGCAGGTCGGCGGAGACCTGGAAGAGACACATCGTCCGGCAGCTGAAGCACCGAGACCTGAGCCAGCACGCCATGTTCCAGGACCTGATCCGCTTCTGTAAGACCCACAAGTTTTATCTGAGCTGCAGCTGGACCGGGTTTAGTTGACGCCCAGTGTGGTCCAGATTTACAGACAGAGGTCCCGGAACGTTCAGTTTTCTGAACCAAACTCCATTTAAAAATCAGCCTGTTCAACAGGGGTGAGACTGAGTTATCATTAGGTGTCAGCTGTGAAGTTACAACGGCTGCTAAAAACCGAGATTTTTTGAATGGAGTTTGGTGCAGAGAAATTCTTCCTGGTTACATACCTGGTAAAAGAGTTAATAACAAAAACGAAGTTTATCGGGCTCCTGTAAAGTATTTTTCAATGAGCCAAACTCCATTTAAAAAAGCCTCACATTATTTAACAGCTGTTGGTGATTGGAGATGAGGTTTTTGTTTCACTTTTCACCTTTTCACCAAGTCAAAACAATAAAGTGATATTTTCTTAGTGGAGTTTGGTTGAGAAACATCCTGAGTTGCAAAATACAATAAAAGACACAGTTAATGCTGTTAAGAAGTAGATATGTAAACTACTATATACTATATGCAGAAAACAGATATTTAAATGGAGTTTGGTTCAGACAGATGCTACCTGGTGTCACACCTAGAAAAACGAGTTCTTCAGTTTAAGTTGAGCCAAATTGAATAAACAGAAATCAAGGCTCAGTTTTAAGATAACAAAAAAGCAGAGGTTTTGTGAATAGAGTTTGGTTCAGAGACATTCTGCCTGGTTTATAATCTGTTAAAGACTCAAGTCCAGAAAGTTGTATTTACATTAGGACTGTTGCAAACTATGAAAATTAACTAAATCCAGATGAGCTGGGTTTAGTTTATATGTGATATTTTCCAAACATATCTCAGGAAGCTCCTGTAAAGTTGTTGTTGTTGTTAAAACCAAAGGTCATTAAAAAATGTCATTTTAGTTTATAATTTCTAATCACAAGCCTGAGATTCAGCTGCTCTGAAGTTTGGCTCAAGTCTATAAATCCTACTGTACAGGAGTCCTGTCTGCAGTAGACCTTATTCTACTTTATTCCATTGGACTCATAACCAGGTCTCTGAACCAAACTCTGTTCAAAAACTCTTTTATTTTATAGTTTTTGTTCACAAGGCTGAGATCAAGTTCAACACTGAAATCACCGTCCAGTGAAAAACTGTATTTTTTGAATGGAGTTTGGTTGAGAGACGCCCTACCTGATTACACACCTGTTAAAACACAGTGAAACTTGGATCGACTGTAACTCCAGCTTTAGTTTTCAGATGAACGTTCTGACTTTAGCATCTGTTCACAGTAAACAAGTTCCTTTATTTTGTTGCCGTTCTTGGACAGGAAATGGTCAGAAAATAAACCTCATGTTTGTTCCACTTCCTCTGAGAGGTGACTCATATGTGACGACCAATCACAGGTCTGCTGCTGCTGCTTCATCATCTGCTCTGATACTGATGGTGTCAGAGAACGTGATGCTGGTGGATCATCACAGAACCACAAACCCTCAGAGAACCAATTTTATTTCCCTGTTCTGCAAAAATTAAAGAGACTTTAGATTAAAAGATGAGAAACCAGGCAGGAATCTTAAAATCGTCTGATTTTGAATGGAGTTTGGTGCAAGGTTCTCTCTGTGGCTGTGAATGGACACCAGTTATTTTTACTTTAATTTTCATCACTTAGAGCTGTAGCTAATGTTAGCCAAGGGTCAGCACAGGTAGAAACCAGGACCAGGACCAGGGCGTGGACAAGGACCAGGATCTTGGTCTGGATCTTGGTCTGGATCTTGGTCTGGATCTTGGTCTGGACCTGGATCAGTTTCTGACTCCACTGATTCTGTTTCCTGTTTTGTTTGCAGACACTCAGCTGCTGGAGAAAACAAGTCTGGCCAAAGGAATCCTGAGCTGCTCCCTCAGGTAACTCACCTGTACATACACACACACACACAGTTCAGAGTCGGTGTGAACATGTGATGATGCTGTCGGGTGTGTTTGTTTTGTGTATCGAGGCGTCCCTCCCCTGACAGCAGCAGCTCCATCTCCGCTCTGCTCCACCAGAACAGCCAGCTGAAGAAAACTACAGGAGAGGTGAGAGACACTAACACCAGCACCTGAGTCACACCTGGTGACATCATCACTGCATCATGTGATGTCACAAACTCCTCTCAGTCCTCCTCTCTCTTCTTCTGTTGTGTTGTAGCTGGCCTATCAGGTGGTGGAGCTGCAGCAGCAGATCAAGATCAAGGAATGTGTTCTGGAGGAGCAGCATGCCAGGTGAGTCACATACCTGAACCTGCTCACCTGTCAGCTCACCTGTCACCTGTCACCTCACAGTCTCTGGTTTCTCAGGCTGGCGGAGGAGGAGTGTCGGCTGGCGGGTGCGTTTGATTCCCATCGGGAGCTGCAGGAGCGGGTGGAGCGGGTTCAGGGGAAGAACGGGGTGCTGAAGACGGAGTACGACGCCCTGCTGGAGCGACAGAGGGGGGCGGAGACAAGACTCAGGGAGGAGAAGGTCAGAGGAGGACACCTGGTGGAGGACATGATCCACCTGAAACAGCAGGCTGCCGCCCGCATGAACAGCCGCAACGAGCGCAGGTCCAGGTACCTGAACACACCTGAACACACCTGTTCATCACACCTGAAAGTTGTTCTCGTGTTGTGACGTTAACGTCTCATTTCTTTGTTTCCATCAGAGCTCGTGAAGCGAACCTGCAGAAGGAGCTACAGACGGCTGCCAGGTCAAAGGTCACCATAGACAGGTATGATGCACCTGGTGTTTCAGTACATGATTTGTTGGTTCAGTGTGAAGTTGGTTCATGTTTACAGGTCTGGGCTCTTACTGTGGTCGTTTAATCTCTGGCTGTTTGACTCTCAGCTCCTCCAGCGCTCCGACCTCCAGATCCACGTCCCCAAAGAACGAGAACCAGGACCAGGAGTCCACAGAGCAGAGACACACCAGACTCTTCAGGTCCGACCAGACTCATTATTTAAACTCAGGTCAGTGAACTCGGGAATGTTTGGTCACCAGTTTAGTTTTCTGTTTTCTTGTTTTCAGATCGGCGTCGGCCACGTCCCCGAGGATCCTCTCCTCCATCAGAGAGCTGTTTGAGTGAGTCTTCACGTCCCGTTTTTATTTCAGTGTTTAGACACGTGACTTTAAAAATAACGTGTCTACCTGTGTGTGTGATGTCAGCAGGAAGAGGCGTGGCCACTCGGTCTGCAGCCTGGAGGAGGACCTGACGTGTCCTGTTGGAATCTGTCTGTCAGCCAGAGTCCCGGCCAGAGCCCTGCACGTCCTGGTAAAACACACTGATCTCTGTTAGTTCAGGAAACGTCTGTCGCCCCCTGTGGTGGAGATGAGAACTGCAGGATGTGAAGAGACAGTGTTCCTCTGTGTTTGACAAAGACCTCCTCTGTCTCCCTCTCATTACCCATCATGCCTCTGTGTAAAGCAGCAGCAGGTCGTGTTTTTACGTCACCTCCATGTTCCCTCAGTCTCCTCCTCAGCTGGAACCTGGAACCTCATGACCTTTGACCCGGTTCCTCTGAGAACCTGAACCTCTCAGAACTGTGTGGTTCAAAGTTCCTCTTGTGTTTTTACATCAGTATTAAGTCGAGGATGAAGCAGCTGATACTGATTCCAGGTTGTTTGTTTCCGTTGATTCGATGATTCTCGACCACGAGGACTCACCTGTATCCAGGTGAAGAACACACACACCTGTTCAGGGTTCACAGGTGTGAGACAGGAAACATGATGTGAAGGATGAGGCAGGCAAACTGTTCAAATCATGTTTTTTTATGAGGAGGGAGTTGAAGGATTCACACCTGTCTCACCTGTCTGTATCTCACCTGTGTCACCTGTCTGTCTCTTTCTCAGGACGCCCATGAGCAGGGCATTAACGCGGTGCGGTTCAGTTCCAGTTCAGACCTGTTGGCGACCGGAGGAACGGACCGGGTCATCAAACTGTGGGAGGTCCGAGCAGGTAAACTCACCTCTGCTCACTTTATTACCTGTATCCATTTAAATGATGAGGTGTTGTGACCTCACTGATGATGTCACCAGGCTCACTGACCCACAGAGCGACTCTGGACGGCAGCACCGAGGGTATCACCTGCATCGAGTTCGACCCCACGGTGAGTAAACCCTGCGCCTCAGGTGTTGGTTATTAAAGGACCAGTCTGATGTTTGATTTGTTTGTCTTCAGGGTCTGAGGATCCTCGCGGCGTCTTACGATAAATCGGCTTTGTTGTGGCGACTGGACGACTCTGTTCCCAAGGTAACCATGACGACTTCTCTGATTGATCTCAGTGTCTCACCTGTCTCACATGTCTGTGTCTCACTGAGAGACAGGTCAGTTTTGACAACAACTACTTTTGGACTTATTCTTCTGACTGGAAGGTCCTGTGTCCTGTGTCTCACCTGTCTCACCTGTCTCACCTGTCTCTCAGTGTCTAACCTGTCTGTGTCTCTCCTGTCTCTCAGTGTCTCACCTGTCTCACCTGTCTGTCTCAGCTGACTCTGACAGGTCACATCAGGAAGGTCACAGCAGCACGGTTCAGCAGTTTACCTCATCAGGTGGTGACAGGAAGTGCAGACAGAACCATCAGACTGTGGGACCTGCAGAGAGCTGCCTGTGAGTCACACTGATCAATCACCAATACCTGATCAATACCTGGTTGGTGAGTGTTCACTGAGGTGTGGACCTGTGTGTGCAGGTGTGCAGGTAGTTGAAGTGGCGTCGTACTGCAGCGACCTGGTCTGTTCTGAGAACTGTATCATCAGTGGACACTTCGACTCCAAGATCAGGGTCTGGGACACCAGGTAGCACCTCACCCTGTCATCACCTCACCCTGTCATCACCCAGTCATTTCTCTGCTACACATTCATTTACTGATGTTCACTCATACACTTTCACCACTTCAACATTTAACTCCACTGCTTCACCACTTCATTAATCACTCACTCACTCACTCACTCTGTCCAACTGAACTTCCTTCACCACGTTTATCATTCACCACTTCATCATCAGGCCTGACATCGAGCTTCTGTCAGTTTCTTTCAGTAGAGTCATGAACAGTAGAAACAGCTCATCAGTCGACTCTGTTTTCTATTCAGACTCCACTGCAGGTTACTGTCTCAGAAGAAGCAGTAGAAGCAGTAGAAACAGTAGAAACAGTAGAAGCAGTAGAAACAGTAGAGTCGTCTCTGTGACTGACGGCTTTAATTTAAACCACCTGACACCTCTCATTCATCCTCCCTCCATCTCCACGGTGACTCCTCGTCTTCCTCTGTTACCTAGCAACAGCTCAGCCACAGCACGACCTCCCCCCATCTCCACAGAGTCAGAGTCACACTCCACCATCCACCCTCCCTTCCCCTGATTGGACAGTGACATCGTTCACTGGGCTGTGATTGGTCAGAGTTGAATAATATCATCCTAATGAGGCTTTTTATTTATTTACAGAGGTTTGATCATAAATTCTGATCTAAAATCAATAAAATCAACAGGTGACATCATCATCTGCCTGTTGATTGGTCAGTTCACATCTAAGCTGAAAGCTCTGGATATTTTTATGTGGTTTAATAGGTGAAGGTTCAGGTATTAACCTGAGACACCTTTATTAACTTTTCTGTGAATGAAAAACTCATCAGACGAATAAAGTTGTTAATAAAGTTAATTGAAGTGTTGTGTTGCGTTCAGGGCAGTGAGCTGCGTTCAGGAGCTTCCTGCTCAGGGTAAAGTCACCTCGCTGGACCTCAGCGCCGACCACCGTCAGCTGCTCAGCTGCTGCCGTGACGACTGCCTCCAGCTGGTCGACCTGAGGAGGCGGAGCAACGACCGCATGTGTTTCAGGTAGAAAACATAAGAGTCTGATGAAGTTTGTTGTTGTTGTGGTTGTTGTGGTTGTTGTTGTGGTTGCTGTGGTTGTTGTGGTTGTTGTGGTTGTTGTGGTTGCTGTGGTTGTGTGGTTGTTGTAGTTGTTGTGGTTGTTGTTGTGGTTGTTGTTGTTGTGGTTGGTGTGTTTTTTGTTGTGGTTGTGGTGTGTTGTGGTTGTTGTTGTTGTGTTGGTGTGGTTGTTTTGTTTGTGGTTGTGGTTGTTGTTGTGGTTGGTGTGGTTGTTGTGTTGTGGTTGGTGGTGGTTGTTTTTGTTGTGGTTGGTTGTTGTTGTGGTTGGTGTGTTGTGTTGTGGTTGTGTTGTTGTTGTGGTTGTTTGTTGTGGTTGTTGTTTGTTGTTGTTGTGGTTGTTGTTGGTGGTGTGGTTGTGGTTGTGTTGTGTTTGTTGTTGTGTGTTGTGTGTGTGTTGTGGTTGTGTTGTGGTTGTGGTTGTGGTTGTTGTTGTGGTTGTTGTGGTTGTGGTTGTTGTTGTTGTTGTTGTTGTGGTTGGTGTGGTGTGTTGTTGTTGTTGTGTGGTTGTTGTTGTTGTGGTTGTTGTTGTGGTTGTTGGTTGTTGTTGTTTGTGTGTTGTTGTTGTTGTGGTTGTTGTGTGGTTGTTGTTGTTGGTTGTGGTTGTTGTTGTGGTTGTGGTTGTTGGTTGTTGTTGTGGTTGTTGTTGTGGTTGTGTGGTTGTTGTTGTGGTTGTTGTTGTTGTGGTTGTTGTGGTTGTGTGTTGTTTTGTTGTGGTTGTTGTTGTGGTTGTGTTGTGGTTGTTGTGTGGTTGTTGTTGTGGTTGGTGTGGTTGTTGTTTGTTGTTGGTTGTTTTGTTGTGGTGTGGTTGTGGTTGTTGTTGTGGTTGTGTGTGGTTGTGGTTGTTGTTGTTGTGTGGTTGTTGTTGTGGTTGTGTGGTTGTTGTTGTTGTTGGTGGTGTGGTTGTGGTTGTTGTTGTGGTTGTTGTTGTGGTTGCTGTGGTTGTTGTTGTTGTGGTTGGTGTGTTGTTTTTGTTGTGGTTGTTGTGGTTGTTGTTGTTTGTTGTGTGTGGTTGGTGTGGTTGTTGTTGTGGTTGTTGTTGTGGTTGCTGTTGTTGTTGTTGTTGTGTGGTTGTGGTTGGTTGTGGTTGTTGTTGTTGTGGTTGTTGTGGTTGTTGTTGTGGTTGTTGTTGTTGTTGTTGTGGTTGTTGTTGTGGTTTGTTGTTGTGGTTGTTGTGGTTGTTGTTGTGGTTGTGTGGTTTGTTGTTTGTTGTGGTTGTTGGTTGTTTTGTTGTGGTTGTTTGTTTTTTTGTTTTTTTTTTTTTTTTTTTTTTTTTTTTTTTTTTTTTTTTTTTGTTGTTGTTGTGGTTGTTGTGGTGAAGGGACTGACTGTGTCTGTGTCTCCATCAGAGCTGAGGGGTTTAAATGTGGCAGCGACAGCACCAAGGCTGTGATCAGGTGAGTTCTTAACACACACACACTAACAGATGGAGGCAGTGGTATTCCAGCAGCTCCTGGTTAAATCCCTGTTTTTGTCAATGGAGTCTGGTACTGATATATAGAGATGTTTCTGGATCTTCCTCTTTAATAAAAAGCTCTGTCTCTGTAGGAATCCTGTCATAATGTTGTCAGACTCTGAGAAGAACAGTCTGAGTCTGTCAGAGATAAAAACTGAGGTGATCTGGTTTAGTGGTCCAGGTTCATGTTCATTTAAACACTAACTGACTAGAGGAGCAGAGAGTTTCTGTGTATTTAATCGTCTCAGTTTATGATCAGAACATTCCAGCAGAAAACAGAGAGATAAAAATAGAGGAGGATGGACGGAGAGAGAGAGAGAGAGAGAGATGCTGCCTGGTTCATGTTCTGCAGTTTCCATGACGACAGCAGGACCAGGATGCTGTGTGTGTGTTCATCTCTGTGACAGAGACATTAAATACATCAACCTGTTTCTGCACAAACACACACACAGTCTGCGTTCCCTGCTGGGTTCTCTCTCAGGTTCTACACAGAACCGACGAGGCTTCTAACTCTGCTCAGCTGGAACATTACCGTGATCAAACTCACAGGTTCGAACCCCTGACACAGAACAGGTGGTTTGTACCTGTGATTATACAGCTGTTGAGTTTATAAGCAGAGATCCACTGAAACCAAATAAATATGAATTTATTATTTGAAACTTTGTTGTATTGTATTCAGCTTCACTGTTTCACTGTAATTCACCAACTCAAGTCCTGGTTTGCAGGACTCATGACTTGGACTCGGACTCAAGCATTCCCTGAATTCAGACTCAGATGTTGTTTTTTGTAATAGGCCAAAATCTTTTGACCTGATTTATTAATATGACTATTAACAGAAAGGCAGGCAGGTGTGTTCACCTGTCTACCTGTGGATTCATGTGAATCCTGTCAGTGACAGAGACCAGACCGGGACCTGTCACAGTAAATCTTAATATATTGAATATATTGAAGTAAAGTAACTGCAGATTTCTGTTGGCTGGAGGGCTTTTATTGTGAAGGAGCTGCAGGAAGTGAAGAGAAACATAAGCACATTAGTGGTGTAGAAAGTTAATAACTTTTTTTTGGACGTTTCTTTCTCTTCAGTCCAGACGGTTGTTTTCTGGCGGCTGGATCAGCAGACGGAACCGTTTACGTCTGGAACGCCTCGACCAACAACCTGGAGACCCGCCTCCCTGACAAACACAGGTATAACAATAGTTTTTTCTGTGAATGATGAGATGCTAAATGTTGTACTGTTCCTTTAATAATCCCTCTCTCTCTTTAGTTCGTCCATCAGCGCCGTGTCCTGGTCTCTGTCCGGCGAATACGTCGTCAGCGTGGACAAGAGTAGGCGGGCCGTCCTCTGGAGCGACATCTGAACCGGCCAATCCACGAGGAGGTCACGTTGTCACGGCAACACCACTCACAACACTGATCACAGAGCTGTTGCAGGGAACATTTGGGATTTTTAAAAAGCTATTTGTTGATTGGACAAAAGGGACAGAACTTCCTGCTTGATGCATTTTTCTTTACCACAACACAGGAAGATTACTGAGGAAAACACAAACATTCATTAACAAAGGGAAAACCTCGTCTAACATTTACAGCATGTCTCTGTGGACATTTTGTACAAACCTAAAACAACAGGCTGATTTTAGTTTACATGTTTTATTTTCTGTGTTGTAAGTATGTTGTTGTTGTTGTTGTATGTTATTTTTTAGGAGGTGCAGACGACCTCACATCCAGGTTTTTGTTTTTGGTGTTAAAGTGTGTGGTGTTCAGGGACTAAAATTAGCGTGGGGTATTCGGGTACTGAAACAAGAGTGGGGGATGTCAGTTGCTGGTTTAATCCTGCGTGTGACCGACGTCCAGACAAAAAGACAAGCAGGTCTGAATATTTGATGCATTCAGGGACCAGTCAGAGCCCATCAGACTGCAGTGAAACATTTTGCACCTAAACAGGGACTGGAACTTCGCCTTCCAGTCCAGTCAGCTGTTGACTTTACATTCTTGTCCGTCCACCTTCTCTCCAAGAACAGAAACAGGGTTTGTTGTTGTCCTGGTTCTTCTGAAATCCACCACCATCTCCTTGGTCTTGGTGACAGGAACAGGTGATTACTCCCACAGCAAAGAGGTCCACAGGTCTCCAGTCCACTGCTGAGACACCCCACAACTACAGAGTCATCTGAAAACTTGTGCAAAGAAATAAAATCAGTGAATCAGTCAATGAAAATATTTTTTTTCCCGTATACTACTCCAGGTCTCAGTCCACCCATGGAGCTGACTTTCTGTCCGGTTCATTTTTGATATCAACCTGATGAAGACAGTTTGGCTCAGACAGCTGAGTCTGAGGAGGTTGGACTTGAGGTGGATCAAAGGTTTCAGATGTGGACTCCCCATCAGAGTTGTGTGGACAGTCTGAGGTGTAGAGTGTGAAGAGGTCTGTGGTCTGTCCATCAAGTCGAGCAGAGTTTTTTAGAGAAGAAATCGAAGAACATGATTGTCACAGAGCTGCAGGGTTTGTCCAGATGAAGCAGGTAGACTAAGGTTTCATGAAGAACTTGTTGATCAGAGGATGATGGACAGCTGCTTTACAAACTGATTCAGAGTCAGGTTGCTCTCTTCAGACAGGCTTTTGAAATGCCTAAAGTTTCCTTCACAAAGGTTTTAAATGTTGATGTAACATTAGTTATAAAACATTTATGTAAAAATCTCCAGTCTTCTTGTCAAATTCAGACGATCCATTCAGTCCCGTCCGGTCTGCTCATCCAGGACTGGGTCATGTTTAATGATTAGTTCATCATTTTTGAGGAATTATTGTGTGATATACACCGATCAGCCAGAACATTAAAACCACCTGTAGGTCCCCCTTGACCTCTGGGGTTGTCCTGTGGATCCTTTGGGTCCTCTGTGGTGTGGGTGGGTGGTCTCCATGGATCTGGCTTGTTCTGGATCATCCCACAGATGCTGGATCTGATTGGGATCTGGGGAGTTTGGAGTCCAGGTCAACACCTTGGACTCTTGTTGCTCAAGACATTTTTGAGCAGGCTTGGTGGTGTAGTGGGTTTGTCTTCCTGCTGGGGGGACCCTGTTGCCATGGGGGGGGGGGGGGGTCAACAACAGTGTTTAGGTGTCAAAGTAAAATCCAATGAATGAAGGAGCCGAGGTTTCCCAGCAGAACATGGATTCTAACCAGATTATCAGTGTTATTCACTTCACCCGTCAGTGGTTTAATGTTGATCGGTGTAAATGTCACTTGGTAAATAATTCTGAGCCTCATCATCCCCACTGGGTTTTATTGATCTGCCTCAAATGTTCAGACTGAACAGGTTTCAGTGTAAGAGAAAACAGTTGTTCAGAACAACCCGAGGAACAAATCAAAGAGTTTGATCTGTATCCTGACACCGAGGAGTCAGAGTGAGGAGTTTCCTGCAGCTCTCTGCGCTGGATTTACATTTAAAAGGCGTCTGCATTAATCCTCTGTTTGGCCTCTCAGCTTTGAAGAGTGAAGTCAGCGGCTTCAAAGAGAAAAGTCGACGGCCGGAGGCTGTGATGGAGTCTGAGCACACACAGAGAGATTTACATCCTGTTAGATCAGCTGCTGAAACATCCAGAGCAGCTGATTTCATCGGTGTCAAACTCAGACTCTGTCGTTCAGTTAAAGTGTCGACGTTTCCTCTTCAGAGCTTCTGTTCATTTTCTGAACAAATCACGTCGCTGCCTTCTCACCTGAGAGACGAGCTGAGCGTCACTTTAAAAACGTTAAATATCAATGTTTACAGTCGTCTGATTTATTGATTTATTGATCATTTTTATCAACATGTTTCTGTTGTTTTTATTTATCTTCAGGTCTGAGCTCCTGATGGTGAAAGGGAAACATTCTGTTCTTTGTCTTTATTTATTTACTCTCTTTG
>NW_026118175.1:0-60000 GCF_001640805.2 Lates calcarifer
AAAACTCTGGACACGTACCGATGGGCAGGACCAGGAAGAAGGGCAGCCAGCAGAGGATGAACATGCCGACACCCACGCCCAGCGTCTTGGCGGCCTTCTTCTCCCTGGAGAACTGAGCAGTTTGACAGAGAGCGTGCTGCGTCCTGCTGAGGGATCCAGGACAGAGCTCGTGGCCTGCTGGTTCCTGCAGTGGATCCTCAGGGTGAGCTCGTTGGAGTCCTCCTGACGCTCCTTCATCATGCCGGCCTCCAGGTTCTTGGTGGTGCGTTTGGCCACGATGTAGACCCGGCAGTACATGGCCAGGATGACGGCCAGGGGGATGTAGAAGGAGCCGAGGGAGGAGAAGAGGGTGTAGAAGGGCTCCTCGGTGATCTGACACTTGGTGTCGTCCTGCAGGAAAAACCAGAGGGTGGGAGACACTTTATCTGATGATACGACCACAGTCTTCAACAGGTGAACAGACGACACAGAACATCAACAGTTACAGTCATCATCAATCAAAACTGTAACACAACATGATCAGTGACGCAAAGGGACAGAAGCTTTACAGAAACTCTCAGTGGGAATTAACAGTAACTTATACAAACGTAAATACAGAAGTTTTATCGATTCTGTCACTGAACAACAAAAGAACATGAAGACTGAATAAAGTCTCTGTGACACCCTTTCCTTTTAAAAACAACATATGTTATAATGAATGGAAATGTTCAGTCCTACAAAATAATACTACCTCTATTTTTAAACGTAAGTTAACGGCCAGAAAGATTTGAGTTTAAATGTTATTCTGAATTTAGTTACAATCAGGAAAACACTGAGAAACTGGGTCCAGTGACAACAATAACTCAGTAAGTGTGAGGTGACTGAATCGTTACCTCCTGAGGTCTATGAAGAGGTCAGAGGTCGTCACCTGTGTTTATCATAAATATAAAACACAAACACACTGTAAAGACTGTGTTTAATTAGTTTTATACACATACTGACTCACAGGTTTGAAGTTGTTTTTTGATGGTTTATTGTATTTTATTTATGTTTATTTATTTACTTTTACTAATCTTAGTCCACTAACTCCAACCAATTCTGTTGTGGATGTTTGATCTGGATTTTTGGAGTCTGGATTTCCGCTTTCCTTTCCATCAGTGAGTCCATCAAAAACCCCCTGATCTAATAACTAACACGGTGTAAAGGTCATGGTACAGAGGACTGAACCGGCTCAGGGGTCGTACCTGTGATGGCGGCTGCTTCCAGCCCAGCAGGGGGCCGATGGAGATGACGATGGCAAGGACCCAGACGCCCAGCATGGCGAGCAGCGCCCGCTTCTCCGTGACGATCATCGGGTACTGCAGCGGGTAGCGCACGCCAACGTAGCGGTCGAATGGAGATGACGCACAGGGACATGATGGACGCCGTGCAGCACAGGACGTCCACTGCCGCCCAGATGTCGCAGAAGATCCGACCAAAGACCCAGTAATCCAGAACCTGCAGGGACAGGAAGAACCTCAGTCCACCTCCTCTGATCAGGCTCATTCAGGACTTTATCAAAGGTTAATAAACCGTTTTCTAGAGCTCGGTTTTATCTGGGTTGTCAGTCTGAAGAAGTGGTGGTTTCTGACCTCCGTGACCCGAGACTCCGTTAAAATCATACAATTTAACATTATTATTATCAAGTGTACGAACATGTGGAGAACGTTGAAGAGATGATAAACAATTAAAAAGGTTAAAGACAAAACCTGTTAAAGAAGTTCACTAACGACTACAACCATCAGATCTGGATCAGAACTCTGCAGGGATGATGTGTTTCTGTGGTCTGACCCTGAAGTTAGCATTAAATCCAACCTCCAGAAGTAAGAAGCTAATGTTAGGCTATAAACCAACTACACCACGGTCACATGACGTCAACGTCTCCACCACTAAGCTTCCAACTGGTCATTTCATTTAGCTCTGAGCTCTTCTACAAAAGCCTTTCTTCTTAGAAAGTTAGTGAGAGTTTGAAAGAGCGTGAGTAGAAACACAACGAGGCTGTAAAGGTGGACTGGTGAGTAGATGGGTTTTCATGTTAACGTCCCCGACAACCTCTGTAGTCTCATTTAGACACTCGTTAGCAACCGCCTTTTTTAAGACACGTAAAAGCTTCAAACATCAGGAGTGGGGGATTTACTGACCCATTTTATGTCGGAGAATCAAACCTGAAAATGTCTTGAGCTTGTGTTAAAACCACAGACCTTATTTCACACATTTAACCAGAAACACACTGACTCTGGGACGAGGGAACAGGAAGTGCTAACATGCTAACATGCTAACTGACTTCCTGGTTTTACTGACAGATTTCATCTCTGTGGCTGTTTTTTTTCACAATGTTCAATCAGAGTCACCATGACCTTTGACCCTCTAACAGTTATTTACATCAGGGTTTTCCCTCCGGTATCAGAATCAGAATCAGACTTTGTTGCCAAGTCAGTTTGCACATACATGGAATTTGTCTTGGTGTATCGGTGCTAACCAACAGTGATAGAAAAAGGAGCAAAAACTATATTTAGAAGGAGCATCAATAAACAAAATTAAAATGTAAAGAGTGTGAATGTTTGATCTGAGACACAGCACAAAGCACAGGACAGCACCAAAGAATGAATGTAAAATGTAAATTATATAATTAAACAGTATAATTATGATTCATTGTTTACTGTGTAACGTGTTTAATTTGAAATCAAATAAAACCCAATAATGAATCATCAGTCACACAGTTAACATTAACATTAACAAGCTGAAAGTCTGCGTCTTTCTTTTCTTCTCTTCTTCTCTCACTGATCTTTAATCATGAATTAACTGATCGATAACTGATCGGTAACTGATCGGTAACTGACCTCCAGGGTGGCGGACACCGGCAGCACGGTGGTCCCCAGCAGCAGGTCAGCGATGGCCAGGTTGATGATGAAGTAGTTGGTGGGGATCCGCAGGTGTCGGTTGCAGACCACGGACAGGATCACCAGGATGTTCCCCACGATGGCGAACATGATGAAGGAGGCCAGCACCATGCCCACCGGCACCGCCCGGCTCAGGTCCAGCGGGGCGGCGCCGGAGTGTCCGCGGTGCGAGGAGCCGTCCGAGCGGTTGGAGGAGAAGTTGGAGCCCGACGGCGGGGGCTGCGTCCCGGCATAAAGATCCGCGGAGGAGTCGTTGGTCCACAGACTCATGGTGGCTCCAGAAACAGAAGATGTGACAATAAAGATTAATTCAAAACCACTTTAACGGTTTCGTTAACGATTCACTTTGACTCAGTATAACGCGCAGAAACTGCAGTTAAATGACGGTCTCTGTCGGCTCCTCTCTCCGCTGTCCTCTCGCCTCCACAGCGGCTAAAAAACCCGAGTATTTTCCGGTAAAAAACCGTGAAAAGCCAAAAAGTGATGACGCTCCGGTCCTCGGCGGAGTCCCATGGCTGAGAGCGGCGCTCGCGCTCGCGCTCGGTTTGCGCGGGAGGCGCGCGGAGCAGCAGCAGGTGGAGGTCCGGGTCAGCTCGGTGAGAGCGGACGGTCTGCGGGGCCCGGCCCGGGAGGGGGAGCTCCTCCTCGGGTTAAAGTGCTGATTCAGGAGCGGGTCACAGATCTCCGTGTCCTTTTATGGTCCAAGTGTTTAATGTGGGAAAGTTTCGACTGAAGAGAAAAAAAGAAAAGACGGAGACAGACAGAGACAGAGACCATCTTTCTCTCTCTCTGAGAGAGAGACACTGACACGGTACCGAGCACAGGTTGGGCTGTATGGCGGCCAGGAGGTGCCACTACATATAGATATCTAGATTGTTTACTTTTTATTTGTAAAAATATATATATTTACTCAGGTTTCTGTTGTTATTATTATTATTTTCATTTACAGACATTTTTATTTTATCATAATATAATTTTAAAATATTTCTGTTTCTTGTTTGTGGTAATATTAAATTATTATATTTGTATATAGTTTTTATTTCATTTAAATCCTTTAATGAAATTATTATTTTATTTCTTGTCTGTAATCAGTTTACTGTTTATTTCTGTAAATAAAATACTGATAATATATGAGGTTGTTAAAGCTGTAGCTGAATTTTTACAACATTTTATTGTTATTATCCATTATAACTTAAAGAGTGATATATTTATAGATAACCCAGTAAAACATCAGTCTGTGTAAACAGTGAGAGTGAAGCTGTACATCCACTGATACAGAACTAACACAGTGTTTTATCCTGGTAATCCACTGGGTTTTACTTTGTTTTGGTTTTATTTTATTGAAACTGACCGTGAACATGTGGAGGTGAGGAGCAGCTCCTCCTGTTGTGGGTTTAATTACCCTCTGTTATATGGATATAAAAGGTTGTGTTTAAGGTCAGTGAGAGTCTCTTGGTCTTTGAAGAGACACGTGGTTTAACCTTTAACTGAGTACATTTAATTAGTTTAACATCAACGTACCAGAGAGTTAAACAGAGTTCAGTTTATTAAAAGGTCATTTACTGAACAATTTCATTAATCTTTTAACATTTACTGAAGCTCAGTCCCTCACACACCGTCCTGCTGCTGCTAATGCTAAATCTAAATGTGGATTAATCCGCCGCTGAAAATAGTCCTCGATAAAGGCACAGTTTCCTGTTTGTGTTCTGTTCAGGACTCAGTTCCCTCTGAAAAACAAAGGCCTTCTGATGTTTTAAAAGGTTTTAAATTTCATTCAAGACCTTGAAAATCCTGTTTCCTGTTTCCAGCTTCTCTGAGTCTCTGAGTTTTCCAGATGTTGCAGTGCTGAGTCCGTGCTGTGTGAACAGATCTGAGCGGGTGCTAACATTAGCCAGCTAACTTTAGTTAGGTTAGCTGGCTAATGTTAGCGCCCACCAGTAAAAGCAGGTAGGGTGAATAAAGCTGGTCTTAGCAAGCTGTCCTCACTGTGTGGACAGCTCAGAAAAAGATGGACAGTGTGTCTTTTAAACTAAAATATAAACAGCTCACACAGAGACTCAGGTCCTGGTCATTGATCCGTCACAGTGAAACTGTGAGTAAATAAAGCAGGTTTGTCTGATGTTAGCTGAACATCTCCTCCTCTGTCAGAGTCAGATTTAAATCATCCCTCTGCTGAAACCGGACACTGAGTTAATGACAAACAACATCAGGACGGTTTGGATTCAGAGGAACGAATGTGTCGCAGGAAATCTAAATCCTGGTCTATATGAGTCCAGGCTGCATGATACAGTTTATTCAGCCATTCCCAGTCAAGGTCGACTGGTTCCAGGTGATATAAGTAGCTCTGTGGGAGCCTGTGATCTATTTTCAGTTCAGTTAGAAATGTGCGCCATGCAGCTCACAATAACCTCCTGTTCATGTGTTGTGTAGGAGGAGCGATGGCCAATCAGAGCGCAGATCTTCAGGTGGGCGGAGAAAGTCCCTCTGATGGTCGCTCTGGTTTGTGGCTCTCAGACCAGACTGGATCACCAACTGGGTAAACTGGGAAACTTTCTGAGGGTCCCCAGACCTCCAGAAACCCCAGACCACCAGGTTCACTCCATTCATGTCTAAGAATCAGCTCTGTCAGGTCCTCCATCCTCCATGCTGTGGTTCTGGTCTCAAAGAGAGACTCCATCCAGTTTAAGACCTGAACTGTTGAGTTCAGAGGTCAGAAACCTCAGCAGAGTCTTTTTACCCCATCACGGTTATTTTCATTATCAATACATCTGACATTTTATCAGTGAATAAAATGTCAGTAAATAGTGAAACTGTTTCCTTATTCCCTGAAGCTAACGTCAGCAAACTGGTACCAGTCAGTTTGAAATGATTAATAAATTCTTTAAATGATCTCCAGTCAATTTTCTATCAGTCACTAATCAATCAATCATCAGATCACTTCAGCTGTAGACAACCTGTATATTCAGGGTCAGTATTTGTTCCTCAGGACGTTAATCTGTCTCATGGAGTCCTCACTTTTCCTGTTTCCTCAAAGTAAATAAACCAGACGGGACCTCAGTCCCTGAATGCATCTTCAGACTGAGATGAATGATGAACAGCTGTTTCCTAAGAACACTGACCTACCTACAAATCATCCGGTGTGTTAAAACCTGAGCTAACTGCTAACATGCTAATATGCGCCAAACACAAAACACACCTAGCTAGCTTTTTTCAGGCTAGCCTCACCTGGATTTACCTGCTGCTGTTGTCTCCAATGTCGGTGACGTCACAAATTGTTGACAGTGAATCCTCAATGAAATGTTGAAATGAAATGACACAAACCCACAGTTTGAGTTTGTTGTTGTTTGTTTTTGGTTTTAGTTGAGTTGTTTTGACCACACACACACACACACACACACACACTCTCTCTGAGTGACATACCCTCAGTGGGAATTCAAATCCACGTCTCCACGCTGTCACTCGGTGCCTGGTACCAGCGTCCATCCCCACTGGACCATAAGTTTAGATCTGAACCAGGTTCACACTGACAAACGGACCGAACCCGTTTCAACTGAAACTCTGAAGATGATGTAGAGACGATGGAGAGTCAGACTGGAGCTTTGACTGTCTGCTGGATCACCTGATCCTGACCAGGGTCTCTGTGGAAAACTCAGTTCAACATGTGTGGTGTTTGTGGCTCAGGAGGTAAAGGAGCTTCACCTGTAGTCACAGGGTTGTTGGCTCGACTCCCAGCTCAGGTCAGTTCTGCTGCTGTCCACAGGAAGTCAAGCTGTTCTCATCTTTCTTTACTCAGTTTTAAACCTGCTCTGACTTTGACTTAAAAAGGAGAGTGTTTCTTTTTCTCTCCTTATCTGTCCCATCAGTCTGTGATCAGCAGTGCTGCAGAGGTGAGCAGGTTCAAAGTCGTCTCACCTCCTGTCGACTCACATTCTTCAACTTACATAACGAGAAACTGAACATTTTATTTCACTGGTTTCCAGGCTGGATCCTCACTCACAGATAATTTACTTTAATGCAACAGATTTAGATTTTCCATATGTTTGTCCACACACACACCGTCATGCTGAACTAACTTACTCACTGCAGCAAATGTGGATCCATCCACCACTGAAAATAGTCCCCAACAGATGCTTCATTTATATATTTCCTCCTGTTTGTTTGATGTTTCAGCTGAATTAAAAATAAAACTGTCTATGTACATGATGTTTTTTCCTTTAAAGTAACACTATGTAACTTTAACCAGCAGCCACAGCGCCCCCTGCAGGTATGAGTGGTAATGAGGGGACGTTCATGTATTTCCTTTTTTTAGGCTCCACGTCAAGTTCCAATGAAAAGTTGAGCGATCATCAAAGTCATTAGCATTTGCCATTTTAGTTTAGCATGTTATCATGCTAACTGCTAATCATCGGTGAACACACTCAGTATTTATACCTTTTACACTTCATTATCCTACTAAACATTTTGTCTTTATTTAACCAGTGTCTGTTTCTCCACATTGTCATTTCAGTTTGTTCTTTTTTCATCACACTCAGACACAGCTCTGTGTTTTCTGTCAGGTGTGTCTCAGTGTTTGTCTGCTGCTGTCCAGGTGTTCGTTCAGAGAGCAGCTGATGGCGGCTTCCCGATTTTTTTTCAGCCTCGTTGTGAACGAACTGAAACCATAAACACTGTGAGTGTGAGTGTGAGTGTGTATGCGTGTGTGTGTGTGTGTGTGTGTGTGTGTGTGTGTGTGTGTGTGTTTGGCAGTGTTATCTGTTCAGTCTTACCTACAGGGCTCGTTTGAAAATGAGCCAGAGCTCTGTCAGCAGACAGTAGATTAATAAAGGTTTGGACGCTCGTTCTTCAGCTGCAGGTTGATTTAAAGCCTCGGTGCTGTGATGATTTACAGCGTGACGTCCTGTACAGTAAAAGACCTTGAGTCAGATAAAGAGAGAACATTCAGTCCAACAACATGGTGTAAAGTAAAAACAGAGATCTGTGTTTCTCTGCTGAATATTTTTAGTTTCTCAAACATCTGAAATATCCCTTTAATCCAAAATACAAATACATGTGATTAACTGAGATTTAGAGGAAAATCTGCATCGAGCAGCAGCTGCTCCTTCCCACGACCCCTGCAGTCCTCGAACGTCTCACAGCCAATTCACACACACATAAATATAGACATACAGCAAAGACACAAGTTGTAGTTTTTTGATGGACAGTTTAATACAGTGGATTAACCTCCAGGCTAAAGATTTATTCACTCCCACTGTACAACATGTCCCCAGAAACCAACCAGGACCTCAGATGATCAGCTGATTCATCCGTCAGCCTACAAACTGATTAATGATCTGAGTCCAGAAACTCCTGTTCCAGCTTCTTTAATGTGAATATCTGACAGTAAACACAATAAAACTGTTTGCAGCGTGACGCTGTACATATTAGCATGCTAATCAACTGTTGTTGCTAACAGCATCTAGTCTGAGTCTGAATCAGTTCACCTTCATGGTTTAAAGTTCCAGGTTTGAAATGTGAACGTCTGTTTATCAGCGTTTTAAAAGAGTTTGTGTTAAACTCTGACTTCTGTATTCTGCTTTTCTTTCCTGTGAGCGGCCATGTTTTTCTGAGGTGACATCACTCTGACGTAAAGTGAACGCACCAAGAGACGGACAACATGATCGCCCCCTGGTGGCTGGCAGGTCCTCAGTCAGGCTCTCAGCTGATCTAAGATGGCGTCCAGGCTCGGTGTTGGGTCAGTAGATCCTCAACATATTTAGAAACCTGGTTGTAAAGTTCTGAACATCAAACTGGATCCTGTGTGGTTCTGTTCAGCTCAGTGTGTTAACATCCAACATTCACACACTGTTTAAATACAACAAACAAAGGAGTCTTAGTTCTTCCTGTTGATGCGTGGATCTGTCATGATAAAACAAGTTTTACTACTCACTAAGCCCCACCCCTCCCCGGTTACTGTTGCTAAGGTGTCCATCATTCCATTCCAGAGCGTCACATGCACAGGTCGCCATGGTAACGGGGGCAGATCCTTCTCTCTGAGGCCGAGGCGTCTGAAATGAGAAACTCTCAGCAGCTGATTTTAGCCGCAGGCAGCTAGCATCAGCTGAGTCCAGACCCTGAGGAGCAGGACTGGACTCTGGACTCTGATACAGAATCAGTTCTGTCATGTTTCCTGGCAGGACGGAGCCTCCATACAAACACCCAGTTTATTACATTAAGCTGCATTTAGCTCTTTTCCTCTGACCTTTGACCTTCAGTTGTTTTTATAACATTAACAAACAGATAAACACACATGAGCAGCGCGGCATCAAACACTCGGCTGCTGTTTATTGACGCTGCTGCAGCCACCCACAATGCACCGGGCCAGGAAGCAGGGTGGAGGGTTTGAATCCCCAGACGTAGTCCTGGTCAAACAGATGGTTTCTAAATGTCCAGGACTGTGAAGCTTTAATGACACATGAATCAGGAATCAAACGTTTGGACTGGGGCAAGATACTGAACCCCAAATTGCCTCCGATGTGTGTGTTTCACATCGGTGTGTGAATGTGTGTGAATGTGTTTAGAAAAAGCACATTAAAATATATAGAATATGTGCTGTATGAATGTGTGTGAATGGGGTGAATGTGATCTGTAGTGTAAAGCGCTTTGAGTGGTCGAAAAGACTAGAAAAGCGCTTATATAAGTACAGTCCATTTACCATTTACCATTGACTGATGCTTTCACTGCAACTCAGGGAAAAAAAGACTGGAAACAACTGAGAATCCAGAAAATGTTCCCGCTTCACTTTTGATTTCCTGTCAAACATTCACAGTTTTTCCCAGTGGGAGCTGTTTATTTTCCCATGAGCCTCTGGAGCTGATTCACGTCTCAGACCAGAGGTTTATCGAGTGTGTCGGGAAAAATGTGACAAAATGACATGAAGAAGCTGGAGCCCCAACATCAGGTCATCAGGTCAGTCTCTCAGGTCGTCTCTCAGGTCATCAGGTCGTCTCTCAGGTCGTCTCTCAGGTCATCAGGTCTGGTCTCTCAGGTCGTCTCTCAGGTCATGTCTCTCAGGTCGTCTCTCAGGTCGTCTCTGGTCTCAGGTCGTCTCTCAGGTCGTCTCTGGTCGTCTCTCAGGTCATCTCTCTGGTTGTCTCTCAGGTCGTCTCTCAGGTCATCAGGTCATCTCTCTGGTCGTCTCTCAGGTCGTCTCTCTGGTTTGTCTCTCAGGTCGTCTCTCTGGTCGTCTCTGTCCATCTCTCTCTGTCCAATCACAGCTCAGCTCCGTCACCAGCTGATTGTATGAGCGGTGGTTTTTCCTGTTGATGAATGAGGTTTGGCTTCGCAGCATCAAAGTGGAAATGAGCCGTGAAATGAGACGTTTGAGTTTGATTCGTCTGAACAGTGGAACTGCAGGAAAAACTGAACCTCATGGAAACAACACGGTGGAAAGTGAAGAGTCAGAGGATTTTCTGCAGCTGCTGATGATTAAACAGGAGAGAAAACTCATAGTTTCACCAAATACATCAAGACCGCTGACCCTGAACCAGGAGGCAGTTTGATAAAGCTGGACTCACAGAGGACACTTCCTGTCCACGTCGTCTGATGAATCGATTAACGTTGTGTTGTCGTGAGGACGCGGTGAAATCTGTGTCGTCCTGTCCTGGATCTGGGTGATGGGGGGGTGGAGGATCTGGGTGAGACTGCTCACACCTGAGGATCAACAGAAACCTCAGGTGTGAGCAGTCTCGGTCTGTGGTTTCTGGTTTTCCTCCATGACCTCTGGCCTCCCCGCAGAGTCCTGCAGCAGAGACCCGTTTCCATAGAAGGCCTGGACTGGGTCCTGCTGGAGGATCGGTCTGAGAGCGAGTGATTTATCTGCTCTGAGTCTGAGGAGGAGAGCGACTCTAAAAACAGCTCAGTGAGAACAGACGTCTCTCACAGTAAGAATCTGAGTAATAAACTGTTCACCATGATTCTGAAACCTCTGATATAATATCATATAAAAACATGAACTGATTCACATTAACGTCCAGAAACCAGGTTCAACCTTCATATACTCAGTGTATAAATATATATACATATATACACCTTTATATAAAGACCTTTAAAGGTTTTTACTGAAACAAAGTTCAGGAAAATAAAAACCTGGATTTGTATCTACCTGTCTGAAAGAGCTTCAGTTGTTGATTATTGATTATTGATCAGACAAACTAGAAAGAAAACAAATACTGTTCAATAATCTATGATCAGATTCAGTCACTGATGGTGAAGAACCAGGAGTCCGTCTGAAATCAGAAGAACTTTATAATTCCCTCCCAGTTTTATACAGATCAATACTAATACTGATACTGATCAATACTGATACTGATCAATACTGATACTGATACAGATCAAGGAGGAGAGGAGGAGAGAGGAGGAGAGGAGAGGAGAGGAGGAGGAGAGGAGAGGAGGAGAGGAGGAGGAGAGGAGGAGGAGAGGAGGAGAGGAGGAGGAAAGGAGGAGGAAAGGAGGAGGAGAGGAGAGGAGGAGGAGGAGAGGAGGAGGAGGAGAGGAGGAAGAGAGAGGAGAGGAGGAGGAGGAGGAGAGGAGGAGAGGAGAGGAGGAGAGGAGGAGGGGAGGAGGAGGAGAGGAGGAAGAGAGAGGAGAGGAGGAGGAGGAGGAGAGGAGGAGGAGGAGAGGAGGAAGAGAGAGGAGAGGAGGGAGGAGGAGGAGGAGAGGAGGAGTTCTCAGTGAGAGTGAACCAGGAGGAAAAGAAGCTTTGTGAACAGAGACACTCAGGTGTAACACCTGTGGGCGGGGCTACAGGAGCAGGAAGTGGCTCCTGAAACAAAAAGGTGAAAAGGTGAGCGACGAGAAAATCAGTTCTGTGATCACGTCACATTACCACAGCGATCACCAGGACGACATCTTCATCACACTGATGCTCAGATGAACACATGAAGGTGAACACATGAACTGAGCTCAGTCTGTCCTTATATAACAACATGAGTCACAGCAACAGACTGAGTGAGGAGGAGGAGCAGCAGGTGGAGGTCAGGAGGAGAGGAGGAGGAGAGGAGAGGAGAGGAGGAGAGAGGAGAGGAGAGGAGAGGAGGAGGAGAGGAGAGGATGAAGTCCAGCTGGAGGATGACAGACGATGAATCACCGTCTGAAATGTCCTTTTTTTTTCCTTAAAAAGATGTCCACACACACACACACACACACACACACACACACACACACAGTGTTTATGGTTTCAGTCTATTTTTAATCTCTACTGAGACATTTGAGAACTTCACAGCCTCCATCCTTCATCACTGTAACAGACACAGCAGAGACAGTAGAGTCAGTAGAGACAGTAGAGACAGAGACAGTAGAGACACAGTAGAGAGACAGTAGAGACAGACAGTAGAGTCAGAGACAGTAGAGACACAGTAGAGAGACAGTAGAGACAGAGACAGTAGAGACAGAGACAGTAGAGACAGTGACAGTAGAGACAGAGACAGTAGAGACAGAGACAGTAGACAGTAGAGTCAGAGACAGTATAGACAGTAGAGACAGTGACAGTAGAGTCAGAGACAGTATAGACAGTAGAGACAGTGACAGTAGAGACAGAGACAGTAGAGACAGAGACAGTAGAGACAGTAGAGACAGTGACAGTAGAGACAGAGACAGTAGACAGTAGAGTCAGAGACAGTATAGACAGTAGAGACAGTGACAGTAGAGACAGAGACAGAGACAGTAGAGTCAGTAGAGACAGTGACAGTAGAGTCAGTAGAGACAGAGACAGTAGAGACAGTAGAGACAGTGACAGTAGAGACAGAGACAGCAGAGACAGTGACAGTAGAGACAGAGACAGCAGAGACAGTAGAGACAGAGACAGTAGAGACAGTAGAGACAGTGACAGTAGAGACAGAGACAGCAGAGACAGTAGAGACAGAGACAGTAGAGTCAGTAGAGACAGAGACAGTAGAGACAGTAGAGACAGAGTCAGTAGAGACAGAGACAGTAGAGTCAGTGACAGTAGAGACAGAGACAGTAGAGTCAGTAGAGACAGAGTCAGTAGAGACAGAGACAGTAGAGTCAGTAGAGACAGAGTCAGTAGAGACAGAGACAGTAGAGACAGTAGAGACAGAGTCAGTAGAGACAGAGTCAGTAGAGACAGTAGAGACAGAGACAGTAGAGACAGTGATGTGCTGCAGGGAGGCTGAAGGAGGCGTTTGTGGTTTGAGTCAGAGTCTGGAGAAATGAAACCACAGCTGCTGATTGAAAACAACTGTTGGACTCACTGAAGGTTTTCCAGCATTTGGAAACGAGTCCTGATGTTTCAGAGCGGCGAGACGCAGCTAACGGACCAGAACCATCACATTCTGAGAAAACACAACCTGAACAGTTTTTATTAAAGGACAGGACAGATCACCTGTCTATGTGACCTTTGACCTGGTGTTAAATCAGGAAGCTATCTCCCCTGATTGAACCCGTTGGAGGAACACACACCTCAGCAGGAAGTCTTCAAACCTGCTTTAACACACACCTGCTCTCAGATCAGTTTATAGCTGTGCAGAGCTTCAACACCTTCTCCTTGCTGCTGACCAGGTGCCATGTTTCCCTCTGGAGAACCAGTCCACCTTAAATCAGATTATTTCTACATGAGGTTTGGTTTGTAGCAGCTGCTCAGACAGACTCAGAGTTTAAACTGTAGAATCAGCAGCACAGGATTTAATGAATGAATGAACACAGTGACTTTAACTCTACAGATATCACACCACCACCTCCCCCTGCTGATCACTGACTGCTGGAATTAAACATGCACCAATCTGCATTAACCTCCAGAACAGAAATCTGAACACTGGATGAAACCAGGTTCTTGTTTCATTTCATTGACATGTCAAAGGTTTTTACTCGTCTGTTTACATCACTGCAGAAATCAGCAAATACTCAGAGTTCCTGTTTCTCACTCAGACGTTTGGTTTTGGTGGATTTCAGACAGACTGTGCTACAGGAAGTTAGCATAAAAACAAATTAGCTAACATTCCTACAGTGGTTTTAGCCAACAGCAGTAGCATGCTAGCTTTGTAACACCCTCACTGTCAGTAAGACTAGATGGTGAAAAACTGACAAAATTAGCTTTTAAATTAGCATGTCTCTCCATCTGTAACAACATGCATGTCCTTGTTTTGAACACTAGAGGGTGCAGGACTGATCCTAAAACCAGGAAGTCAGTTAGCATGTTAGCATGTTAGTAATATGGAGGATTAGCTCTGAAACACAGAGTCTTTAATCTGATCTCTGCAAACACTTTATTCATCCAGAGTTTCCACTGATGTGTCAGACTGAATTCTGGGTAAATGTGTGTAACACAGAGTTAAATCTCGAGCGTCTGGTTCAGGGTGAAATGTCTTTTTGATTCTCGGATGTTTAAACTCTGTTTAACAGACCCTGGATCAGCAGAGCTTTGATGTGAAGTGGTTCAAACCTCCACTGTAAAACGTTACGAGCTCTGTGAGGAATCTGATACCACCAAGTCTCATCTGCAGCTGCAGTTTAAATAAACTTTATTTAGATTTGCCACTGGACAGAAACAAATGGGGGCTCAGAGTTTATGTTCAGGCTGAGCTCCATGTCGTGTTACAGTTGCAGGTTGTTAGTTAAAGGCAGAGTTTGTAATTATTATTTAATACAACATATCATCTTTAATAATAATTCAGATTCAGGGAATCATCTAAAAAAAACTAACAGGTTTTCATGTTAACGTCCCCGACAACCTCTGTAGTCTCATTTAGACACTCGTTAGCAACCGCCTTTTTTAAGACACGTAAAAGCTTCATACATCAGGAGTGGGGGATTTACTGACCCATTTTATGTCGGAGAATAAAACCTGAAAATGTCTTGAGCTTGTGTTAAAACCACAGACCTTATTTCACACATTTAACCAGAAACACACTGACTCTGGGACGATAGAACAGGAAGGAACATGCTAACATGCTAACATACTTGTTCCTGTAGCTCTCTACTGTGAAAACAAACGTGTGTGGCCACAGTGCTGATGTGTAGTTTGGGATGCTGACATCCTTCAGACGTACAGAGCTCTGCTTCTGATTGGTCAGGTGTTGTGGTGCGTTCCTGTTGTTCTGTTCCTGGTCAGAGGTGGGGTTGGTTTCCATGGCAATACTGTGAGTTTAGGGGCGGAGTTTTCCTCCACAGTGCAGGTGAGTTAAACCTGTCTCCTGTCTGTTCTCCTCAAAGACCTGGACCTCCTACACCAGGTCTCTGTCACAGTGTGTGTGTGTGTGTGTGTGTGTGTGTGTGGCTCTGTGCAGCGACGCTGTGATTAAAAATCTGTTGTGTGAGCAGGGTGGTTGACCGCTGCAGAGTGTGTGTGTGTGTGAGTTTTACACCGTTGTGAGGACCGGTCCTCACAAGTCTAATGGGTTCAGATTGGAGCCAGGTGTGTGTGTGTGTGTGTGTGTGTGTGTGTGTGTTAGCTTGTTCTTCATCAGTGTTCTCTGTGCTGCCTTCAGAGACCATCGTAGTGCTGGCAACAGTAACGTCTGACTGTGCAGTGAAGCTGTGAAGGTTTTAAAAGATGAACAACTCAGTGAAAGTTAAAAACCTCTGAGAAGCTTCGTGCTGCGTTCAGGTGCAACAGGAAGAAGTGTCTCAGCCTGAGCTGTGAGCAGGTGTGAGGAGGAGAGCTGACGAGTTGATTGTAAACAGGTGTGAAGGTGAACCAGGTAACACACACACACACACACCTGGAGCTGTGTGACATCTGCTCTCAGGTAAACTCAAGGTGCTTCAGACTCAAATATAAACAACAGGTCACATGACTGAAGAAATAAAAACCAAAGTAAATAAAGTCCTGATGGTTAATGTTTGACTTTCAATGATCATAACGTCACTGTTCTCACTCTAGTTGTTCTGCTGTTGACCTTTGACCTTTAATGAGTATGTTAATTAGAGAAACTCTGTGTCCTCAGTGAGAGAGGAACCAGTCTGAGGGTTAACGTCCTCTGCAGAGACACGAGGTCAGGTTCACCTGAACCACACACCTGAACCACACACCTGTGTCACCACACAGGTGACACAGTGATAATGAATCTGTCTCTGTGTGTGTCACGTCACGCCTGTTGCCATAGAAACATCTCATATGAACCCCTCTATGTCAGACACTCTCCACCTCACATTAGCATCGAGATAACTCCAGTCAGTGGCTCAGACACAGCTGATGCTAATCATGTTATGCTAATGAGGAGAGGCTCCATATTAACAGGCCTGAGGCTGCTCACTGTGAAGCTAATTAGCATGATGCTAACGTGGAGCAGTGAGCAGCTGCCTGCAGATTCACTGTTCATCTTAAACATGTCCAACATGATCAGTCTGAGCAGAAACCTGCAGCTGTCTGTCCTCTAGTATTGATTACACATCAGTAGTATTGATTATAGATCAGTAGTATTGATTACTGATCTGATGTGTGAACATTGTTGAGCTGCAAACATCCCATGATCCTCCATCTTCATCATTGAGTCACTAAACCTCGAGTCTGTGCTCGAGTCTTTGTTCCTGTTCCTGACGGTGTGGACAGGTGAACTGAATGATGTCACTGCGTGTGTGTGTGTGTGTGACGCTCACACCTCAGGTCGTTTACCTGTTTGTTTCCCTCGTGTCAACCATCTTTGATCTCCTGTGTCTCTGTTTTTATTTATTATCTGACAAAGAGAAAAACATAAATCATCATCTTTATCATTTAAGACTCCATTTCCCATCAGCCTCAGAGTCTCACCTTTTTATTGTCGCTCTCCATCCTGTCAGGGGTCACGGAGGTCGGGAGGAGACACTGGCTTAGGAAGGGCGGCAGGCTGTTGTCATGGCAACAGGTGATAAAATGACACCATCGGCGGTTTGTAAACTTCAGGGTGTCTGAAGGTGACGACGTCCTGATCTGTGTCTCTGATAGGTTAACGACACAGACCCCTTCCTTTGTTCTTGTTGTTCAGAAACACAAATTACTGTTTAGTATTCAGGCTGACACACACATCACCATGGTAACGAGCAGATGAGCTGAGGGACTCGATCGTCAATGCCCAGTATTGATCAGAGGTTTATCATATGTTGATGATGTCACTGACGTGTTTAAAGTCTCGTTATGACCTCAACCTGATCAGAGGTTTAAACCAATCACATCTCATAGATTCACCTTCAGCTTCCTGATGTCGAACCTTTCTCCTCTCGTTCATCTTCACATGAATTCTGTCAAATCTGTCTTTTCATCATCGCCATGGTTCATTGGGTCGCCTGTTGATGACATCACTTCCTCTTTGTTCACGTGTCAGAGTCAGAACTGACTTTTTATCCAGTTTCAAGCCTCGTTTTTACGATCCACCTTTATACGGAGGCCCTGAAGGTCAAAACACACACATTTGACAGAACAAAGTGTGGCCCAGTTTGATTTACATGTGTGATGTGTGTTTGATCAGTGGAACTGCTGCTGTTCTCGATGAAACCAAACTGTCATCACTGTCGTCGTATTGGTTGTTTGCTGTTTTGGGTTCAGCATCAGTTGATAAAGTGCTCGGTCTTAAATATGTAGCTGGACATGCTAACCAGCTGTCAGTCACATCAGGGTTTGTTTTATTGCTGCAGTGGTTCCCATATGAACCCGAGCTACAGCCTGTGGAATCATGGGACTGTTGATTTGTTTTGATCCTCAGGGCCACCGTACTTTTTAGATCCTGTTGGTTTTTGAACCAGATGAAGGATTTTAGCTGCAGACTGGTTTATTCAGGTTTTAATGAGCTGAGAGGACGAGACTTCAGAGATCAGCTCCTGATGTTCATGACAACAACTCCCATGATCCCTCACTGCTTCATGACATCATTAAACTCTGTGTGTTGTTGTTTTTAACTGAGACACACTGTGACCTGTTTTCATCTTTTACCTCCTGCTGACATGGCTGTGCCTTGTTGAAATGCACCATGGGAGATGGAGTTAACATCGACCTCAAAGCTTCTGTATCTGAAAGTGTTTAATCAAAGAAGCTGAGCGTCTCCTAACGACGACGTCCACTGAGCTCAGTGAATATAGACACTGATATTTCTACCATCAGAGAAAAAACTACAACCTGAGGCATGATGGGAGATTTAATATGGTGGATAAATATGACATGTTTTATTTGTCCTGCTGCAGGAATGTGATTAGACAGGAATGTGGATCCAAATCATATTAGAGAGGAAACAGGCCAAGAACAACTGACCTTTGACCCCTGGAGGTTTTCACTGTCAGCTGATGTCACATATTACAGAGGAGGGAGGGAGGAGAGGAGGAAGGAGAGGAGGAGAGGAGGTTTTGGTTTTTGCTAAACAACACTGGCAACGTTAAAAAACGTGAGCAAAAAAAAACCAAGACATTTTTTCAGTGTAAACAAAGGATCTGAACCAACTCATACAATCAACCGTCAGATCATAACTTCATAATCAGCTCCCCCCATAGCCCACACCCGTATGAAGTCCTGTAACTTGTCCATTGTTTTATAAAAAACATATTCCACCCTGAGTCGAGACTTTAACAGTCCCTCAAAGACTGGCACCAGGTCCAAGCACCCAGAACTCTGGGTCTTGTTCCTGCGTGTCAGCCAGATAGCCAGCTTTGCCGACCCAGATAAAAAGTTCAACAAAGTACAAACAGATTTCTCCTTTGCACAATATTTAGGACCAAAAATAAATAAATCAAAGGAAAAGCACACCCTGAATCCCTGAAACAACCTTTTTAACAGTTCAAACAGTGATTCTAGTCTACGACACTGAACAAACAAATGCTCAAGGGGTCTGTGAACAGAACACACACTCCTCTCCCACCCCAGGATCCATGTGCGCTCTGTATCTGTTCGTAGCTATTGCACCGTGTACAACCCTCCACTGGAGGTCTGCTGTCCACTTCTCAACGGGCGGCTTGTACAGGGACCGCCAGCTGCCCTTTGGGGAAGCGTCTGGGCCAAAGAACTCAGTCCACCCCGACTCCCTAACTTCAGAGAGGGACTGGAGATGGAGGACTTTAACACAGATCAGGTACAGATCCTTCTTCCCTACATCCTTGAACATGTCTCTCCCTCCACTCCCCCACTGCAGGGGAAACAGACAGAGCGGGGAAACTGTACTCACTGCCTTCGTTCCATTGTTCGCACAGGGTTCGGTCTCTTACAAAGGGTCTTAGATGGGGTGGAAAAGCCTCACAGACTTCTGCCACCACCCTGTTAAACAAACGAATGGAAGTAATTTTACTCCTCTCTCTCAGGACGTTAACCGGCACAGCAGTCAGCTTCATCAAATGGCCAACTTTGGTGCAACCAGCACCTCTGAGGCTGGTCCGCAGGCTGGCAGATTGCAGGGCTAGAGTCTTCAAGAAACCATTACAAAACAATGCTTCTTCAAAAACCCACATACCCGGAGTCTGATTGCCTGCACGCTGGAACTTGAACCCCTGCCAGGCCTGCAGTATGGAACTGTAGAATGATGTAAGTCCAGACAGATCAAGATCTGCACTCTCTACCAGGAACAGTTGTTTGTCGTAGTCCAAACGCCCAGCTCTTCTCAAGAGCAGCCGAGCTGTGTCTAGCCAGCTTGGACCACTGTTGTAAAGGATCCGCTGCGCTGTCTGTAGTCTAAAAGCAGCAACTTTGGACTGGATGTCAACAAGTCCTTGCCCACCCTCAGCTACAGGTAAGCACAAGGCTGCTGCCCAGATCCAGTGCTTACCAGACCAGAAAAAGTCCAGGATTGTCCTTTGAATGTCCTCTATGAAGCCCCTCGGTGGTGTCAGAGGGATGAGTTTGTGCCAGAGAGTCGAGGCAACCAAGTTATTAGCAACCAGAACTCTTCCCCTATAAGACAGCTGGGGCAGCAACCATTTCCATCTAGACAACCGAGCGCACACTTCCTCCCTCATTCCCTCCCAGTTCCTTAACTTGTACCCCTCAGTGCCCAAAAAAACTCCCAACACCTTCAGCCCCTCCCTCTCCCATTTGAGACCTCCAGGCAAAGAGAAACCGCTGAGCCGATCCCTCAACCTGCACAGCAGAGGCTCAATTGCTAGACTATACAACTGGCCAGAGATGGGACAACCTTGCCTTATGCCCCGCTGTCAAGTCAAGTCAAATTTTATTTATATAGCGCCAATTCACAACAGAAGTTATCTCGAGGCACTGTGGGTTAGGGTTAGTATTTTATAGTCAGAACAGAGCAAGGCAACCGGCCTCCAGTTCTTTAACAGTGCCAAATCCCCCTTCTGGGGCAGCAGGGAGAGTATTGCCCTCTGACAGGACACCGGGAGACAACCAGTTTTATAGCACCATAAAAACTGACCTTTGACCCCTGGAGAGGAGAGGAGGAGCTGGAGGAGGAGGAGGAGAGGAGAGGAGAGGAGAGGAGAGGAGGAGGAGGAGAGGAGGAGAGGAGAGGAGGAGAGGAGGAGAGGAGGAGGAGAGGAGAGGAGGAGAGGAGGAGAGGAGGAGAGGAGAGGAGAGGAGAGGAGAGGAGAGGAGAGGAGGAGCTGGAGGAGGAGGAGGAGAGGAGAGGAGAGGAGAGGAGAGGAGGAGGAGGAGGAGGAGGAGAGGAGGAGAGGAGAGGAGAGGAGGAGGAGGAGAGATGATGT
Organism: Lates calcarifer; assembly: GCF_001640805.2. Lineage (NCBI taxonomy): Eukaryota > Metazoa > Chordata > Actinopteri > Centropomidae > Lates > Lates calcarifer. The sequence continues at coordinate 20,523 of NW_026118175.1, forward strand.
ATGTGTTTTTATTTAAATCATTTAGATTGAGTCACTGTGACATCATCATGATGTCATCAGCTTGTGGACCAATCATTTGCCTGACACAGTCCATCTTTACTCCCTGTGAGGACCGAGGCTCAGACTGACCTCTAGTGGACAGACTGGAGAACTGTTAATGTGTTCAGGCTGCAGGTTAAAGTCCTGGTTCTCAGAACAAACTGAACATGATTCAGATTCACTGTTTCTTCACTGTGACAAATGAAACCTTAAAGATTCTGCTGAAACAGAAACATCAGTCAGTGCAGCTCCTCACCTCCTCACTCTAACTTCCTCATTCACCTGTACCTGTACAACACCTGAGCTCTGTTGCCATGGTGATTTACGCTGCGTCTCTAAACTGCTCTGAGCAGTTTGTGTTGGAGGTTAACTCTGTGTTATTCTACCGAAGCTTCACACTCAAACTGTCAATCAATGAAAACATGTTGGGTTTACAGTCTGCAGTTAAAACCAGCCAGAGATCAGGTTGGTACTAAATAACATCAGCTGCTGTGATCCTGGACTGGACTGATCTCTAACAGGAGGAGACTCTCTCTGCTACACTCAACACAGAGACACTGAGGAACCAGACCAGACTCTAAACCCAGGATACAGAGGTTGAGTGAATGTGGTGTTGAAGGTGTGGAGGTGGATCAGAGAGTCAGAGGAGACTCTGTAGAAGGACAGAGAGCCAGCAGGACAGTCCACATACACTGCTACTCTGTTAGAGACAGAGGAGGAGGAGGAGGAGGAGGAGGAGGAGGAGGAGATGGATGTCTTTATGTTATTGTGACAGACAGAGTAATGACCATCATCAGAACAGTCCAGATTCCAGGACTGATCGTTCCATCCAAACCAACAGTCATCACTGCCTCCTTTCCTTCTGATTCCTCTGTAACTCACTGAGATATAAACCACTCCTCTCCACTCGACCTCCCAGTAACAGCGACCAGTCAGACCAGTTCTACACAGCAGCTGAGAACACTGATCAAATCTGTCTGGATGATCAGGATATGACTGATCCTCCTTCACATGTGTCACCTTCCTGTTGTTGTCAGACAGTTTGAGTTTTCTGTTCACTGTGTTTGTGTCGATTGTGAGTTGACAGGAATCTGATGGAGAGAACAAGACACAGCTGCAGTTATTGATCGATCATCTGATCATTGATTGACAGTTTGAAGCTGCTTTGTTTTCATCAATCAAATGAAAAACACACTTACACTTCCTCAGACCTGGTCTCAACCATCGGACTCCACCAGGCTCCACCCTGAAAGGAGGAGGGGGGTCAGACCAGCACATTCTCTTTCAGCAGGACAACATGGACATTACATGGCTCTCATACACAGACTGTTTGATGGTTCTGTTCAGATGGAGGCTTGTATGTATGGATGTACATTCAGCACAGAAACAAAGGAGCTGGAGTCAGAGCAGGGAGGAGACATGGAGGAAAGACTTCATCATCTCAGATATTTGGATTATTATTGTTGCTCTGTTATTATCAGTGTGTGGACACTGAACAGAGGCCTGAACTTCAGCAGAAGAAGGGAGGAGGATACTGATGGTGTGTTTACTGTCACAGGAGAAATTCATTTATTCTCGAGCTGTGACGGTACCTGAACCGTTCACCGTGATTCTGAGAGACCGACTCTCGCTGCTCTCTTCACTTTCTCTCCTATAGTCTTCTGTTCCACATCATCTGCTGCTGCTTTCAACTGTTCTCTTTATTTTTTGATCTCTACCTGTTTATTGATATTTTCTCTGACTCTAGTCTGTTCGTTGTTAGTTTAGTTTAGCCGTTTGTAGCCTCATTATCTTAAATTGTAGCCTCACCTTCTCACTCCTACAGCTAACCTAGATTAAACTAACGACCACTGTGGCTTGTGTTAGCTGTTCTGCTCTTGAAGACAGGGTGTCTCTGCTGGAGAGACGTGTCCATCAACTAGAGCAGCTCCTTCCTCCTAGCATTACCTTAGATATGACGGGCACTCCAGATAGCGTTAGCCACAGGCTAATGCTAGCTTAGCCTCGTCAGTGTGTGTGGAGTTCGTTCCTCGTTGTGTGTCCAGTCTCCATTCCCCGCCGTACTATTCACAAGTTTCCTAAGTTTCTAAACCACCATGTACAAAACACCACTCCTGCCACTGGTGACAGTGCTAGGTCCCATAAAGTACTGAATAAAAGGCCACTTAAATTTTACAGAAACAGAAACACTAGATGCTTCATTCCTATTAATACTTCATCTATAGGTACCTTGCCACACCAGGCTACTACCAGCAGCTCCAGGCTCAATATGATCCTCAAATTTGGCTTCATAAACATTAGATCACTTTCTACCAAGGCATTATTGATAAATGACTTGATTCTTGAACATAATCTGGATATGGTTGGTCTATGTGAAACATGGCTTAAACCAGATATGTTCCTGCCTTTAAATGAAGCTTCCCCACCTGAGTATGCCAACGCACATGTTGCTCGGGCTACGAAAAAAGGTGGGGGCGTCGCTTTAGTTTATAAGTCTTTCTTTGGTCTAACCTCAGCTCTTAATGTCACTTTTAACTCCTTCGAGGCTGTAGTATTGAAACCTTCTCCAGTAGCTTCTGGTCCCCATGACCAGGGAAATAGATTGCAACCACTCCACCTTGTGGTACTTTACAGACCACCTGGCCCCTACTCACAGTTTTTAGATGAATTTGGAAATTTTTTATCATGTCTTGTCACATATAGTGATGATATCCTAATTATGGGTGACTTTAACATTCACCTAAATAAGGCCTCTGACCCTTTAAATATAGCTTTTTTGGCACTTATTGATACTTTCGGGTTCACACAGTCTGTACATGAACCCACTCACTGTGGTGGTAACACTCTAGACTTGATTCTTTCCCGTGGGATAGAGGTGTCTAATCTGACCATCTCTCCCGTCACATCTGTTATCTCCGATCATTTTCTTATCAAATTTGATGCAACTCTAGTCTGTCCCCCTAAAATTGTCTCTAATATATCTTCCACCAGACACATAGGTCCCGCAACTTTAACTGTTCTTAGTGAGCAACTACCAGAGGTCCTGGCCCCTTTTACGACAGCAATTGGTTCTGTTGATAACTGTACCAGGGATTTAAATACAACCTTGTCTAGTCTCCTTGATTCAGTTGCACCTCTCACCACTAAAATTAAACAGCCAAAGAGGTCCACTCCCTGGTTCACAGACGACACAGTGCTCTGAAGCAGGGAACTAGAGCACAAATGGTGTAAATCCAAATCAGAAGCTCTGTATCTCCAGTGGCACCAGGGTGTTCTGGAATATAAGCGTGCACTGTCTACTGCCAGAGCAGCATATTTTTCAAATCTAATCAATAGCAATAAAGATAATCCTAGATTTCTTTTTGACACTGTAGCTAAACTCACTAAAAAGCAGCAGGCTCCTAGCTGTCAGCTGTATGTGCCTATAAAGGCTGACAATGCCTCTCAGATTAGGGAACTAGAGATCTGCTTGTCTTCTGTTAAATGCTGGACGTCTCGAAACTTCCTGCTTCTTAAAATTCCTAATGACTTATAAAATTCTAAATGGGTTAGCCCCCTCATACCTATCTGAACTTCTTAACCCTCATATTCCCTCCCGTGCTCTGTGTCCTCAGAGTGCAGGGCTGCTGTCTGTCCCCAGAGTCAAAAAGAAGTCAGCAGGCTGCAGGACCTTCTCCTATCGGGCCCCCTTCCTCTGGAACAACCTCCCTAGTGATATTAGACAGGCTGACTCAGCTGAGGCCTTTAAATCCAAACTAAAAACTCATCTTTTTGCCTTAACTTTAACTAGCATATTATTCTGGTTCCTATTTCAGGATACCATTTTTCCCTTGGCGGGTTGGGTCAGTCTCAATGCATCAGTTAAGATTAATAGTTATTAAATGTTGTCCATGATGTCCTGCCGACAAGAATATTATTAACTGTCTTAATATCACTGCATCACTTTAACTGTGTGTTCTTCCCTCAAGCACATTACTGCCCAGGCTGTGCTTCTCTCTCTCTCTCTCTTCTACTGTCTCTCACTGCAGGGTTCTGCCTCCCTCTTTCTGTCTAAACCCAACTGGTCGAGGCAGATGGCCGCCCACCCTGAGTCCGGTTCTGCTCGAGGTTTCTGCCACAGTCTCCTAGTGCTGCTCATGGTGGATCTGTTGGGTTTTTCTCTGTAAATCTTATAAGATAAAGAGTACGGTCTAGACCTGCTCTATATGTACAGAGCCTCGAGATAACTTCTGTTGTGAATTGGTGCTATGTAAATAAAACTGACTTGACTAAAACAGATCAGGGTTTGTCAACCCCGACCTTACCTAAGAACCTGAGTTAAACCAGAGGAGGTTCAACTGTCTTCGTAGTTCAGGCCTCAGGTCTCTAAAGTCTTTAGGATTGTTGTGGTGAAATCACTCAGTCACTGGTTCAGGAGCAGTTAAACTAGCTGCAGCTGAAATGATTCCAAGCTGCTTTGTGCTGATACAGCAGGAAATAAAGTCTGATTAAAAACATCTGTAGTGGTAATAAAGCTGAAACTCCTGCTCAGGTCACAGAATACAGCTGACAACAGCTGATTTCATCACTGTGACATCTTTTCTCCTCAATATGACTCAGTGAGTCATAATGAGAGACTGAAGTCATAATCAGGAGAAAACTCCTCTGTTGTTGTTGAAGTCAAAGCTCTTGTGTAGAGATCTGTCATCAGCTGTGACAGAGAAAATGTTTCAGGCTCTTCCTCCTCTATCAGACATTGTCTGTGGCTGCAGCAGGCCTCTCCATACCTGAGAGTGTCCAGTCTCCAGTCTGGATCCTTCAGTCCAGCAGACAGCAGCTTCACTCCTGAGTCTCCTGGATGATTGTAGCTCAGGTCCAGTTCTCTCAGATGGGAGGGGTTGGAGCTCAGAGCTGAGACCAGAGAAGAACAGCCTTCCTCTGTGATCAGACAGCCTGACAGGCTGCAAGAGGTAAAGGCAACATGGTAACAAGGCAAAGATAAAATATACTGAGATAAATTTAGGAATATACTGTAAACATCCTGACCTGAGAGTCTCCAGTGAACAGTGTGGACTCTCCAGTCCAACAGACAACATCTTCACTCCTGAATCCTGCAGGTTGTTGTTACTCAGGTCCAGATCTCTCAGACTAGAGGACTGGGAGCTGAGAACTGATGACAGAGCTTCACAGCTTCTCTCTGAGAGGTTACAGCCACTCAGTCTGAAGAGATGATGATAAGGAATTAAAGAAGAAAGGAAATGAATTTCTCTCCTGTTGAAAAGACAGCAGTGTCTTTAAATTCTGATAATAAATCTAACTCTACATGTTCTGTTTGTACTTACAGAGCTTTGTTAGAGGCTTTGACCACTGGCAGCAGCCTCAGAAAAGCCTCCTCTGAAGCAGAGTATTTCTTCAGGTCAAACACATCCAGATCTTTTTCTGATGACAGTAAGATGAAGACCAGAGCTGACCATTGAGCAGGAGACAGTTTATCTGTGGAGAGACGTCCTGAACTCAGGGACTGTTGGATCTCCTCCACTAGAGAACGATCATTCAGTTCATTCAGACAGTGGAACAGGTTGATGCTTTTCTCTGCAGAGGGAGTCTCTTCAATCTTCTTCTTGATGTACTGGACTGTTTCCTGATTGGTCCCTGAGCTACTTCCTGTCTGTGTCAGCAGACCTCGTAGGAGAGTCTGATTGGTCTGCAGTGAAAGACCCAGGAGGAAGCGGAGGAACAAGTCCAGGTGTCCATTTGGACTCTGTAAGGCCTTGTCCACAGTTCTCTGGTAGAAAAGTGTTGATTGGTCTTTAAACAGTTTAGACCACAGGGAGGTTGTTTGTTCTTCTGACAGCAGATTGACTCCAGAGTTGATGAAGGTCAGATGGACATGAAGAGCAGCCAGAAACTCCTGAACACTCAGATGGACGAAGCAGAACACCTTGTCCTGGTACAGTCCTCTCTCCTCTTTAAAGATCTGTGTGAACACTCCTGAGTACACTGAGGCTGCTCTGATATCGATGCCACACTCTGTCAGGTCTGATTCATAGAAGATCAGGTTTCCTTTCTGCAGCTGCTCAAAAGCCAGTTTTCCCAGAGACTCAATCATCTTCCTGCTCTCTGGACTCCAGTGTGGATCTGTCCCAGATCCTCCATCATACTTGATGGTCTTCAGTTTGGTCTGAACCACCAGGAAGTGGATGTACATCTCAGTCAGGGTCTTGGGCAGCTCTCCTCCCTCTCTGGTTTTCAACACATCCTCCAGAACTGTAGCAGTGATCCAGCAGAAGACTGGGATGTGGCACATGATGTGGAGGCTTCGTGAGGTCTTGATGTGGGAGATGATCCTGCTGGCCTGCTCCTCATCTCTGAACCTCTTCCTGAAGTACTCCTCCTTCTGTGGGTCAGTGAACCCTCTGACCTCTGTCACCATGTCAACACACTCAGGAGGGATCTGATTGGCTGCTGCAGGTCGTGTGGTTATCCAGAGGCGAGCAGAGGGAAGCAGTTTCCCCCTGATGAGGTTTGTCAGCAGCACGTCCACTGAGGTGGACTCTGTAACATCAGTCAGGATCTCAGTGTTGTGGAAGTCCAGAGGAAGTCGACACTCATCCAGACCGTCAAAGATGAACACAACCTGGAACTCTTCAAACCTGCAGATTCCTGCTTCTTTGGTTTCAGTAAAGAAGTGATGAACAAGTTCCACCAAGCTGAACTTTTTCTCTTTCAGCACATTCAGCTCTCTGAAAGTGAATGGAAATGTGAAGTGTATGTCCTGGTTGGCTTTGTCTTCAGCCCAGTCCAGAGTGAACTTCTGTGTTAAGACTGTTTTCCCAATGCCAGCCACTCCCTTTGTCATCACTGTTCTGATTGGTTCATCTCTTCCAGGTGAGGCTTTAAAGATGTCTTCTTGTCTGATGGTTGTTTCTGGTCTGTCTGGTTTCCTGGATGTTGTTTCAATCTGTCTGACCTCATGTTCATCATTGACCTCTCCAGTCCCTCCCTCTGTGATGTAGAGCTCTGTGTAGATCTGATTCAGAAGGGTTGGGTTTCCTGCTTTAGAGATCCCCTCAAACAAACACTGGAACTTCTTCTTCAGGTTAGATTTAAGTTTACGTCGATAAACTGGAGCAACATGTCCTGAATGAACAAAGAAACAACATCAATAAGTGATTTATAAAGTATATATGACAGTTTAATCATCCTAAAGAATGCATATATGAACATATTTCCCTCCATGTGTTGAGACGTCAGTAAACGTCTCATTTCTCCATCATGTTAAATCTTTAGAGAAATCCTCTTACTGCTCTGCAGACAGTCAGCCAGCTCCTCCTGCTTCATTCTCCTCAGGAAGTTCAGTGTGATCTTCAGAAACTCCTCTCTGCTGCTCCTCCTCTGCTCTTCATCCTCACCATCCAACACCTCCTCATCCTCCCTCTGACTCTCTAAGCATTCTGGGTAATCTGGACTCAGAACCTTCTGCATCTTCTCCAGCTCCTTCTTCACAAAAGTGACGATGTTCTCCTCCAGCAGCTGGAACAGAAAACTATATGAATGACTCCATCAAACTAAAATAATGGAGCCAAACATCAGATCCATGTTGGACACACTGACAATCCACTGGTCTTAAAAGTGCAGCATGGAGATTATTGTCAACACAACAGATGTAAAAGTAGTTGTTGTCCATGTACAGACCATAAATATGGAGTCCAGGTGTGTTTGATGCTGCTGGGCAGACTGACCACTGGGAACCTCTGAGCTCTCCTGGTCCACTCTGTGGAGGAATCATGAAGAATTAGCTCACATTATGTCTGTCCACACAGAGACAGACACAAGCTAAAGGTCCATCAAGTCATATTTGGATGTGAAGAGTGAATCAGACGACTCCCTGTAGTGGTAAAGGTTTACTAGTCCTGCTGATCCCACTGAGAATCAACAGCTCAGTCTGCAGCTGTTTGTAGCTTTCAGCTCAGTGTTTGGCTTCACCACTCACTTTGGTTTAGTCCCAACAGCTCTCACCAACCCTCCATATAGCTCTCCCTCCCTCACTCAACACTGCTGAAGTGCCCTGAAGCAAGGCACCTACAACCTCCAGCTGCTCCAGTGGAGCTGCTCAGTGTCTGCTTGTATCAGACTGGTTGTACTGGGCAGCTCCCAGTATGAACAATGACAATGAAGCAGTAAAGTTTCACTGAGTAAAGTTGAAACATGAATCAGGAGCATTGTAAGGGATCAGTTTACTCCATCAGAGGTGTTTGTCAGATGGTGGAACAGCGTCTGAAACACCCACCTCCCTCAGTGATTGGTCAGCTGTGTGGAGGTCAGAAAGTAGGCGGGGTTTCAACTTCTCTCTCAGCTCTTTTTTCATTCTTCACACAAACTGTTTCTGTCTCTTTTCATGTCAACGACTGAGGTGGACACTATGAATGTCTTCCAGGAGAGACTGTCTGAACATGGGAGGAGTTATCTCCATATTTAAACCACATCACGTCTCCCCCCTCTCTATGACGGCCGGAGTTTTACCTCCACCTTCCAGTGTGGACGTTCACAACAGATAGAAACACTTTGATTTCAGACGTGGTCCAACAACACGTCGTACAAACTAGTTCTTTTCTAGAATAACCTGAGTCTCACTGTCAGTTACAGCTTACATCTGATCAGCTGATGGACGTCGCCCTTTAAAGTTAATGTCCCAGCCCTTTGAGTTGTCGCTCTTTAAAGACAGACAGCTGGGTTCAGGAGAGTCTGGTCTCTGCTGCTGGATCCTGAAACTAAAACAGAACTGATGAATCTGCATGTTGGATAAAAACTGATGGAAAATATGTTCAAACACAAAAACTAACTTTTACTGTGAAATGTCTTTCTGTCAGTTTGAAATTCTCACCTTCCATCAACAGATTGTCTGAATTCAACAGGACGATCCATTGACTTGTTGCTCTTCATGGACACACAGCTGGGTCCAGGTCCAGGTCCAGGTCCAGGTCCAGCAGAGTGTGGTGAGTGCTGCTGCTCTGGGCTTGAACACAACACACACAGAGCAGTGAGTGTGAATAATGATGGTGCAGTGATGTGAGTGCTGAGCTCTGACATGGAGAAGAGTCATGGACAGTTAGAGATCCTCATCTCACCTCTGAGCTTTGGTCTGGCTCTCATGTTCCCCACACAGAGTGGTTTTAGAGGGAGGGACTCCCTCCTCTCTGTCCTCACTCTGATTCATGCTGCTCCATTCACATCCAAGATTGAATATGCTGTCAGTCCACTAGATGGCGCCAAAGTGTCTCCTGCAGAATGACTCATTATTATCACATTAGTAGAAGCAGGAAATGAAAATCCTCGAGTAAAGTACAGAGACTGAGACAGGTTAGTGTCAGAATGATTTGTGGAAGAACAACAACAGTGTGAAGGTCCTCAGCCCCTCTGACTGCCACACTGAGTCCACATCAGTCCTGTAGAGTCCATCTAATCACACAGAAAGTCAGAGCTGTTCTCCAGCGGCTGTCCGGCCGAGCTCACACCGACTTTAGTGGCTCAGACAGCGGGAGAGCAGCGGCTCCTCTCCGCCTCCTCCACAGGCTGATTGAGGCGGGAAAAGCTGCCTTCAGTCATCAGTAAATGGAGCTACACAGTAATAACGACTCAGTGTTCAACTACTGACATCAACTGACTCTGCTTCTACTCTGATTCCACCGCTTCAACTCCACATCTCCACATATGGGTTAAAGACGCAGCCGTTAGTTGTGAGTGAGTTGAAGAAGCGAGCGGCAGATTTCTGCTGTTTCCAGTGGAAGCAGCTGACAGCAGCCGCCACTAACAACATGAGCAAGACTCATTCAACAGGAAAACACTGACACATGTCGCTTACATTACCTTTAGATGGAGGAAAGACGCTGCGCCACGATCAGCAGACAAAGTGAAAGTAAACTTTAAACCGGAGACGAGTCTGAGCTTCAGTTGTTGTAGAGCTGCAGCTCAGGATTATTCTCCTCATCCGTTCATCTGACACTTGTTTCCTCCATGAAAACCATCCCCCTTGTTAAGCTGCGTCTCTCAGGTCCACACATAGAACATGAGTCTGAAATAACTGGACTGTGCTGCTGCAAAGATTCTGTCCGACACCAAGATCACTGACTTCCTGCTCCTCTGGTCACCTGCGACACTGTTTGTGGGTGGAGTCAACGATCTCGTCGTCACTGCAACATCTTTGCTCCACAGGTGTTTTCTTTGATCGCGTCAACAAAGCGGAACCGGAAGCTGAATCCAGTGAAGCGTGATCCAGATAAAGAGCTGATTTTACTAACGGACTGTTTGTAGCTGAGTGTCGTTCATCCGCAGACATCATGTGACCAACAGCTGCTGTCGCTGCGTTCAACAGTCCATCATGAGGAAGGTCAGTTCAACTAGTGGACATGAACTCCTCCATCCAGTGTCAGACTGAGACAGGTTCAAGTTGACGTGTTTTTCTTTCAGTAGAAAACACGTGTTGTTTCTGTTCATGTTGTGTGAGCAGCCTCTGCTTCCTTTACTTAAGTAAAAGTACAAATACTCCATTACAAGTAAAAGTCCTGCATTCAAAACTTTACTGATTGTTTTCGGTTCTCTCGACCAATAAACAAACACATTGTCCTTCAGTTTATCAGAATAAATTCAATTTCAAATCAGAACATCTGAACATGGAAATACTCAAGTAAAGTACAAGTACTAGAGTAAATGTACCTGCAGTGATTTATCATCCATCCCTTTTCCTCCTCTTGTCCAGGCTCAGGTCGAGGTGGCCGCAGGATTAACAGGTTATTCCAGACATCCCTGGACCCCAGCTCCTCCTGGAGGATCCTGAGGGGTCTCCAGTTCCAGATCAGAATCAGAATCATCTTTATTGCCAAGTAAGTTCACACATACAAGGGATTTATCTTGGTGTGTTGGTGCTAAAATCATGACAAGAAAGAGAGAAAAGTGAAAGTCAAGAACAAGGCCAGCAGCAGACAGGAAGAAGCTGTTCCTGTGGTGTGAGGTTCTGGTTCTGATGGACCACAGCCAGGGTAGGAGGGGTCGGCCATGATGTTTCCTGCCCTCCTCAGGGTAGGACCAGGTGGTGATGGAGGAGGTGAGGATGGACTCAGTGATGGAGGTGTAGAAGTGCTCCATCACTGTCCTCGGCAGGTTGAACTTCAGCTGCTGCAGGAAGTACGTCCTCTGCTGGGCCTCCTTGATCAGGGAGCTGATGTTTAGGTTGAGGTCCTGGGTGATGATGGACCCCATGAGATGATGGGGGAGGGTGGAGCTGTGTTCTTCCTGAAGTCTACAACCATCTCCACTGAGTTCACAGCGTTAAGCTCCAGGTTGTTCTCACTGCATCTGATCACCAACTGATCAGTCCCCCTCCTGTAGACGGACTCATCCCCACCACAGATGAGCCCAGTGAGGGTGGTGTGGTCTGCAAACTTCAGAGGGGATGGGAAATAAAATCTCTCCAGTGAGTCCTGGGTCTACCCTGAGGTCTCCTCCCAGCTGGACGTACAGGAAAACCTCCAAAGGAAGGAGCCCAGGAGGATCCTGATCACAGTGAATAATGAGGTGAATCATTTCGTGCATCTGTTCACTGAATGTGTCAAAAACATTTCAATAAGAGTCAGATCTGGAAAAGTCTCAGTACATGAATGAAGACTGGATTGAGTAGAGACCTGTCAGCACCTGCTCTTTGATAAATGAATGAAACAAACTTCAGGATTCAACAACACGTTTCTCTTGTTTGTCTCTGTTTTGTGTTGAAGTTATTTGTTTCACTGACTGAGCTGCTTCTAAACTGTTGTTCTAACTCCAGACCTGTTTCCTAACTTCAGTCTGTGTCTATAAATATCAGGATCAGTGGAAAGGGGAAATAACAACAGTGATTCGTCATCTGTCCGTCCATCTGTTCATTCGTTCGTCTGTCTGTAGGAAACACAACAACATGCTCTCGCTGCTTCTTCATACCTTCACCTCCGTCTCCCTCCTCACAGGTGAGTCTGTACCTGACTTCATGTCCGCTGAGTGGTTTCAGTAAGTTAGAGATTCTTTAACAGTTTAAGAAGGAAGTTATGTTGTACAGTTACAACATAATGTGAATGTTCAACATGTGGTTTAAGGACGATTCTGCTGTTTCTTGAGACCTCAGTTAAACTGTTAAAGGCAGAACAACTGTGTGAATGTGTTAAAAGTGAGTGAATAAGCGAAGGGCTGTGTTTAGATTCAGACTATCGTAATGTAATGTAAGGAAACATAAAAAGGGAAAGGAAATAATCCTGGAAATAAAACAGAGCAGTTAAGGTTCTTCTGAGGCATTTGGAAAATTTGGACACAACTGAAGATTTTCATTTACATGTTTCTGACAAATACAGTCTGAGCTGCATGAAGTTAAAATGTTAGAACAGAGACTTCACAACACTGACTCCAAACGTCACCTGCTCTGCTCAGTGATTTTAATCCATCCATCTGGATGGACATTGGAGATGATGATATCCTCAGGAAGTGTCCTAAACCCCGGAAAATTAGCATGTTAGCACTTCCTGTTCCCTCGTCCCAGAGTCAGTGTGTTTCTGGTTAAATGTCTGAAATAAGGTCTGTGGTTTTAACACAAGCTCAAGACATTTTCAGGTTTGATTCTCGGACATAAAATGGGTCAGTAAATCCCCCACTCCTGATGTTTGAAGCTTTTACGTGTCTTAAAAAAGGCGGTGTGGTTGGTTTATTAGCTATTAGTTCATTAGCTAGTTAACGTTTTACTGCTGGAGGTTGTAGTGATGTTAACTTCTGGGTTCAATAATACATGGTCCCTGCAGGACTCTAATTCTTGGAGGTTTTTCTGATGCAGTTTGATCACAGCTCCTCTGGTGGACATCAGAGGAACTGCAGCTCATGAGCTGATGTTTGAAGTTTTGCATGTTTGTTTGTTTGTGTGTCAGTGTCTGCCCTTTTGTCTGCGGTCACCACGGAGACGGTGGTGGGCGTGGCCGGGCGGAGGGTGACGCTGCCGTGTCGTACAGAGGCGGCGAACCAGAGAGGGGTGGAGGTGTGCTGGGGGAGGGGGGAGCCATCACTGTTCACCTGCCACAACACCGTGATCAACGTCAATGGAGACCACATCTCATACAGGAAGTCATACAGGTACACAGGTGTGGGGGGGCGGGGCCTCATGTTGCTGATGACCTTAAATAACCCCACCCTCTTCCTCTCCTCTGCAGGTACTCCGTCTCCTCCTCCTCCTCTCTGATCATCTCCATGTCTCGTCCGTCAGACTCTGGTTTCTATCACTGCAGAGTTCAGCTGCCCGGCCTCTTCAACGACCAGACGTCCACCGTCCACCTCATCATCATCCGTACGTTCAGACCGCCGCCGCTCAGTGTGACAACGTCCAGAAAAACCAGAGTCTTTTAACTGTCTGTCCTCCTGCAGCTCGCTCTGTGGTCTCTGATGACGGGGACGCCGAGAACCTGAACGCACCACCCGCTACAACGAGTAAGTACAGGACTGAGGCTACGGGAGCCCTGAACGGACCCAAAGCTCCTCACAGGGAAACCTCGGTCTGTTTCCTCTGCTCTGACTTTACATCCAGAGACTCTGTTTGTTCTTTATCAGTCTGTTTCATCTGTTTGTCAGGTCCCACCACAAGAGACGGGACAGAGGAGACAGGAAGTGATGTCACCGACTCCACAGAGCCAATGGTGGCGCTGGTTCAGGTACCGAACACTGAGACTAGGACTGCTTTTTTTCATCATTCGATCAGTTGTTGCAGCTCCAACTGAAAGTCAAACAGTTTATAGAGACAGCTGAGTGAGACTCAACACTGATTAATGTGTTAAAGCCCTCAGGAAAATCTGACTAAAAACAACAAAGATTAATTATTCATTAATTATTATTAATAGTAATAATAGTAGTGTAAATGTTCTGACTTTAATAACAACAGGATGATAATGAAATAGATGAAAGGACTCAGAGCAGGAAGATGTCATTTTCACCAAAGAAGTTGAAGATTTAAAAAGTTTAAGGCGTCTGATTTTAATTTGATCTTTGATTGTAAAACAGTTTAAACTAAGTGGTTGTGAGTGATGTTGTTTGTTTGTTTACAGTTGCCTGTCCAGCAGCAGCAGGTAAACAGTCTGCAGACGTTTGTTGGAAACACAGTGAGACTGTCCTTCATCATCTTCATCCCTGCTCTGCTGCTGACTGCTGCTTACAGTCAGTAACGTCGCCCTCAAGAGGCCAAATTACACGTTTACACCATCAATATCTTTTTATTCACACTGCAGCTTTAAGGAAATAAAACTGCTTCAATTCACAACTTCATCATTTATTTAAATGTCATGTGTCTGCAGGAGTGTGGAGGACCAATCAGAAACCAGAGACTGACAGGAGGCTGAACCAATCAGAGGAGGAGGAGGAGGTCACCTGTGTGTGATAAAGGTAAGTTCCATCAGGATCTCATTCCATAAACCAATCAGATTTCACCACAGTCTCAATCAGCCAATCACGTTGTTGCTGTCAGATTTTAACTGTGTTCTCTGCTGTCAGCTGTCATTTCATCCCATCACCTCCAGTCTTCATGTCCAGTCCACTCCTCATCACCTTCATCACATCACTCTGTCTTTGTTGCTCTCGTGTTGTAAAGTTGTTAAATCTTTCTTTTTGTAAAGTTAATAAATTCATTTAAAACAACATCTAAGGTCGTATTACTCCATCATAGAGAACTGTGAGGCAGTGATTATCTTCATTATCAGTGCATCTGACAGCTGTTTTCTTTAATAATAAGTTGATTGTTCAGTGAATAAAATATCAGGAAACAGTGAAAATAGTCCCCGTTAATATCTGATCAGTATGTGTTCACTGTCAGACATTCAGATTTAAGAAGCTGATTTACTGAAACTTTAATTCAAGATTATTGCTGATTAATTTTGTATCCATCAACTGATCGATTAATCAGTATTGGTTGGTGTCGAAATAATAAAACTGACCCTGGCCCAACAGCAAATGTTAATCAGGAGGTTAATCATGCTTTACATATTAAAGAACAGTGTTCTGTGGTTTCTATAATGAGACGGTCTGCAGCGCCCCCCATTGGCCAGATTAACTCCTGAGAAGCTCATTGTGTCTTAATTCTCACTTGCACACTCACATTCGCTATTTTGAGGGGAAAACAAGTGTAGAAACATACAGGGCTATAAGTACCCGGATGGTGACTGAAAACGGTCATATAGGGTAAACTACGGACGCCATTTTGGCTCGTTTTGACTACGTAGCAGAAAGAGAAGATCAACGAACGTGTTTTCAAACTTACCGAGGAAGAAGGACTCCTCGTCGGCGTCGCTAATTTACATTTCGCGTGACACAGAAGAAAGTAAAATGTTTAATTTTAAGTGAAGCAGTTGGAGGATATTTTTTGCAAACAACGATTCTGTTGTTGAGACCGTCGTTTCCGAGGAGTTCAAAATGGCCACGTTTGATTTTTCTGCCTCTACCTGGGGAAATTCACGCACTACGCCAGTGAGTATACAGAGTACACAGAGTACTACATGTGCATGTAGTAATGAAAGTATCAGTGTTCGTGTTGCATTGTTTCTTTGCTGTTTATCCGGTTTTATTTTCTCTCTGTGAGTGAATGAGGAGACGACCTGTCTGCACCTGTTGTGGCACAGTTATAATTTCTTCATTCTAGTTATTCCACCGGTGTTTCTGTCATTGAATCTGTTGTAATTTGTTTGTTTGAGTATCAACAGCTGTAGTTGCCGTGTGGCCTTGGTAAAGTGTGCGACAAGGTGTTTGTCAGGATTATTTTAATGTTTGTCAGGTACCTGCTTTCATTAGATAATTATTTCAACACATGAGGAGCATTTAAAACTTTTTCTCTGCGACATAGTTAAATGTTATTCTGTCTCTCAGAATGGGAGGATTACCGTCGATGTAAGTGACATTATCTCTGATATTAAACTGTATTCAATCACCTAAATATTCCTCATAATAACGACCTGTTTCCTCTCCACCTCTGTAAATCTGTTTTCATGTTGCAGTTCTGCTCTCTGACCACCAGATGGTGCCACTGACCGCAGAACAGTGTTCTGTTATTCACCTGTGATTTTACCTGACATAAAATTCTATTTCAACGTGACTTATCATTATATATAAATATATATTATTACTATTAACGTTTAAATTATTTTTACTTGTTTTACATTATTTTAGGATCGTGTTTTGCTGCAGAAAATAATCTTTTTAAAGTTTATGTCAGATTTCATCATGATATTTAATCAATATGGAAACTAATGTAACTATCAGTAATAATCCTCTGTACATGTTAGTCATAACTGTCGCTTGTCTTCGTTGTTCTCTCTGCAGTGGATTATTTTCCAGATTAAAAACTGGTATTTAGTGATTTCTATCTCATTTTCAACAATGCAACAGCGCCACTCAGCCATAAACTCTCGTGTAATGGTTAAAAAGGGAACTGCAGCTGCCAGTGCTGCAGATCTCCTCGTTAGTATAGTGGTGAGTATCCCAGCTAAAATACATTACATCTGTAGTGATAAGGGCTACCATAGAGAATGAAAGGGAAAAGTAATCTAATCTCTACAATCCACTGTCCCCACTCAGGAGACCAGGGTTCGATTCCCTGACGGGGTAATACAACTCTATTTTTCATCATGTTGTGGAGCTCATCTTCATCTTTAACACACAATAACTGTAAATTAATTGTTATTTTTGTGTTTATTTTGGCTCCAGGAGCCTGTTTTCTGCTGAGGAGTTCACACTGCTCAGTGTTATGGAGGACTAAACACAAATACATAAATGAATAAAGAATGAACAATAAATAAAAAGCAAAACACACACGCTAATAGGTATTAATTACTTAAATAAATGTTTAAAGAATGTTGGAAATTAATTAGAAAATAAAATGACAAATGTAAATTTAAAATACATACACAAACAATGAAATGAATATTTCAGTTGATAATTAAAAGATTAAACCAGTAGATAAAAACTAAAATGAACACATATACAGCTAAATTGGAAAATACAAGTTTCTCTTCTGCTTGTAAATACGTCTCTATAATCTGCACTCATTTAAACTTTTTCTGTAAAAGTTCAAAGTTTTTTAGCAGAAATTTAAGTCAAGATATTACTTAATGGAATATATTCTGTGTTTCTGTGTGTTTCCATATAATAACATAATAATAACACATGGAAGCAGCGCCACTAACCCATAGACTCACATGTTGTGGCTGGAAATGGTACTGCAACCTGTGGTGACTTCGATCTCCACACTGTAAAACATCCTGCTGAAATAGTTACAGTCAACCAACAATTGAAGCTGCAGACATTTTTTACAGTGCAGCCTCTGATGAAGTGAGACTCAGGGTCTGAGGTTCAGATACAGGAAGCAGCCGAAAACAAAAAGCTGCCAACAGGAAGTCATCTGCTGACCGCGCTGTAAAAACGTGCCCGACATGTTCACAGCAGCACACTGAAAATAGAGCTGAATCACTGAGATGATCCATTATTTCTAAGATGTGAGCTGTTACTGCAACAGGACTCGATTCAGACAGTTTTAAACAGAAAGTTTAATAAATCAAAAATAATAAATAAATGAACAAGTATGACAAACATTTGTTCTGTAGTAAGCCACAACTGACAAATCCTTTCATTCCTTTTTAAATTACAAAACGTTAACTCAGTATCATGACTGATATCATTGTAATTCAGAACCGAAAAGCTAAAGTGCCTGTGTTTGCTAGCTAACTATGAAAGTAATGTTTGTCCAGTGACGCCACAGGTTGTCGTTACACCTGTTACTAAATGGCTGCTGCAGTAGGAGGAGTGGTTTCTACAGAAACATCCCTGCAGGAGTCTGATTAAAGCAACACTCTGTAACTTCTCTGAGCAGCAGCGCCCTCTGCTGCCTCCAGTGGTCATTACCTCTGTTGCTGCTCTGAGTCTGAGCAGTTCAGTGAAGCCTCCGACTGCTTCGTCTGAACTGAACTGAACACAACCTAACACTTCGCAGTTTTTGAAAGGTGATGCATTCACTGACTGACAGCAGCTGTGAATGATGCTGCACTGTCAGTGGATCAATAGAAACTCTGTGGTTTCTTGATGGTGAAAGTGTCTTTGAATCTTCATCGATAACTTTCTTTCTCTCTTCCTCATCTTCGTTTGATTTGCATATTCTCTCAGACCGGCTCGTGGTTTTTGTTCCTCCTCGCTCTCAGCGCGTCATTTTTTACAGCGGGTGACTCACAGTGTTTCAGCAGCTGTGTTTAAATGTGTGTGTTTGTGTGCGATAACAGTTTGTCAGCGTTCGTCATGAGGATCGTCCTGCTGCTCGCTCTGCTCACAGGTACGACCATCAATACTGACTTCATCACCGCTGGTTATTGATCGCTGATTACTGATCATTATTACACAGTGCTTCTGCTTCGTGTCAGTTATTTCTAATAGATTTGACTCAAACCCGTTTTTCTTCAGGGTTTTATACTTTTTCTGACTCAGTTTGTCTTCAGCTGCAGCTCTGCCACAATCTTTAATATTAACATTAGTTAATAGTTGCGTACAGGAGAACGTTATGTGTCAAAGTGAGAGAAACTTTATTTATAACTGTGTATTTAAACAGTACATGAGTGTAAATAGGTCACACAATCATCAGATATCAGCGGCTGACTGTGGTAAATCAAGCACCGATTATCTGATGGAGGCTCCTGAACCACGACGCTGTTTCATTTTTATCTTTCTGTTCAGTTCTTCGTCATCCTGTGTGCAGAGTTCGTCTCGCAGCAGAACACGACTTATTATCAGCCGTCAGAAAAACTGATAAACAGACGGAAATAACACTGATTCAGAAGAAATAACTTAGAAAGAGCAACGTAAGAAAGAAAACCAGCAGCAAGGAATCAGTTAGAAAACAAAGACAGAAGCAGAAGCAGAAGCAAGAATCTGTATTTTAGCTGCAGAACACAGAGGTGATGTTTAAATTTCTCTTTTTCTGTCTCCACAGTCGGTGAATGTGACAACACAAAAGTTCTTGGTCAGATAGGTAATAACATCACTCTGCCGTGTAGATATGATGCTAAGAAACATGGACCAGTGCACGTTTGTTGGGGTCGAGGAGATATACCGAAGTCAAAGTGCAGCGACCAGATCATCGCCACAGATGGACATAAAGTGATAGAAGGAACCAGAGTTTCCAGCAGGTATCAGCTTCAGGGACTACTGAACGACGGAGACGTTTCTCTGACGATACTGAACCTCACAGAGTCGGATGCTGGACGATATGGATGCAGAGCGGAGATACCCGGGTGGTTCAACGATGAAAAACATCACATTGATCTGAGCGTTGAGAGAAACGGTGAGAAACTCTTTTTAAACATGCTGAGAGACTGAGTGTGTTTCCATCTGAATGTGTTTTTGTGATGTCTGAAATCAGGACCTTTGGGAAATATCTGACATTTTCCTTCACTTTTTTATTGTTTTCCAAGAGAATATTCAGGAACAAACTAAATATGACATTTTCAATTTATTTTATTTATCAGAAAGGGACGATACACTTTAATGAGCATCAGTATAAAATTCAAGATGTAAACATGTCAGACTGTATCAAAAATGCTAATTTACATGTGTAGTCCCCAGACATGAAACCAGAATATTCTAATTAATATACAAACAGAATGAGTTAATCTTCTCGTTCATGAGCAGAAATAGTTGAGAGTTTTTGCAGCTATGAAGCAGAAAACCTGCAGAGATCAGTGACTCACTTTACGTTCGTCATTTTCCATCATCTGACCTTTGACTGGAACTCTGTTAATGACCTCATATCACTCCTTCTTCTTCTGTGGTGGTTTAATGGAACAGAAACAGGAAACATGACGAGTGTTGGGACTTTGGTTTAATGTGGTAGAAAGCGTCTGATGATTGATTGTCGACGTCCAACATCGAGGACAGACTTTGAGGATGAGTCCTCAGAGTGATGAAGATCATGATGTTCAGACGCTTTACAGCGACTGATCCTAAAGGTCCAGAACTCTAGAGGTTCATCAACACACTGGCTCTTTGTCTTTTTCAGTCTCATATCAATGGTTGTTCCTGTTGCTGCCATGAATCAGGTTTGAGGACGTTTCATTCTGTCTCTGAGCCGGCGTCAGCTGTTCGTCTGTTCGTCTGTCTCATTCTCCTGAACTCATTATCTCAGGAATGCCTTGAAGGAATTTCTGTAAATTCAGCCCAAACTTTCACTTGGACTCAGGGACGAACTCATTTGGTGGCCACAGGTCAAAGGTCAAAGGTCACTGTGGCCTCATAAAACACCTTTTTGGCCAAAACTGGAGAATTCAGACACTAATTAAGATGCAACTTCACACAAACGTCTCACAGGATAAAACAATGAAGTGATGACATTTTATATCTGAAAAGGTCAAAGGTCAGCTTCACTGCGATGTTGTAATGTCTCAGGAACAGAAGGGGAGACTTAGACCATATTTCCTCAAATGACTGAGACAAACAAAAACAAGGCAGTGATTCTAGTTTAAAGAGAAAAACTGGTTCAGAGAATTTACTGGACATTAGATTCTCATTGTAGAACTGTGTGTTCACATTTATGTCAGAAACTTCCTCTTTTCTGTTTAAAAGTGATTCTGTTGCACATTTCATTTTCATTCCTGCAGTTCTCTTCAGTTCAGAAATGACAGACAGAATCAGTTAACTTCACTTTCACCTGAATCAGGTTTTAAACTCCTCGTTCATAGTGACTCGGTGTCTGTTTTATGAGGAGTTAAGTCTCTGTGAAGCTGAATGTTGACTTCAGAGGCCGATCTCTGACAACACAACACTGATCATCAGACACGATCAGGATGTTTGGATCTCTAATTATATTCCCCACAGAAACTGTTCTACTTCTCTTTGTGGTGCAGAGCAGCTGTGGCCTGAGAGTTCTCTGTCATCCTATTGGTCAACCTGAAGGGACATGTCACGCCAGGCAGGAAAATATCAAATATTCTGACCTTTGGTAGAGTTTGTTTTGTTCACAACAACATTGTGTCACAATCAGGCTGAATTCATGTCGACTGAACTTCAAACTGTTTATCAGAAACTTGTAGTTGAAAACACAGTCGGACTGTCAAACGTCTTGTTGTGTTAATGTGACGTCTGTTTCCAGTTACAGCAGATAAACTCTGGTCCTCACTCGACCTCAGAGTTTCATCACGCTGGTTTTGCTTCAGGCGGTGAAACACATTGGTTGTGACTGTTTCTCACAAACCTGCAGAAAATTGTGTCTTGCTGCTTCGGCACAGCTCTGAATACAGTTTCACACCTGACATGAGGAGTGATAGAAACAGAAGTGTGTGAATAAAGAGTGTGCTAAACTGATACTGATGTTTCATGTGGTGTGTTAATGTTACTCTGATTATCTGTTTCAGCTGTGACAACCACATCAGCACCATCAACCAGAGAGACGTGGTCACCCAGACCAGACTGCAGATACACCGAGTCACAGTAAGTGTTCACGTTACTGTCTGAACCACTGACCCCAGATCAGCTTCCCTGGACCTTTTCCTTTCCTCAGGACTTCATGCTGCTGACACAGCTGTGATAAAAACATCTACTTTCATTTCCTCGTCCTGTAGGTCAGATGACTGTGACAGGGAGTGTCCTTACTTCCTCTGAAGGCTTCTCCGGCCTCCAGACCGAGGTATAAAACTCAGCCTTCCTGTGTGAACTGATAAAATGTAGCTGTGAATGTTTACAGATGAAGTGAAGCCTTCTCCCCCAAACTACACAAAAAACATTAGTGTTGTTAAGTTGGTCTGTGCAGGGCATCTCTTAGTGGTCATTTTATGTTTGTATTTGTTCTGTGTCTCTTTGTGGTCACTTTGTGTCTTTTGTCTCTTTGTTTTTAGATGAACTGTCCATCAGTCAGTTCATACAGAGTCTCAGTTTGACTGATGACCTGCTGAAGCCACAGTGTGTTTTCTGTGTTTGACATTAACAGGAGAACAGCAGCACTCTGACCGTGGCTCTGGTGTGTGTTCTGTTCGGGTTGATATTTTTGGTCACGGTGGGCGTGGTCGTCATTATCGGTAAGTTTTCACGTCACCTCGCCCACAACAACAAAGAGGGAACTTTAACATGGAGTCTGTGTTTGGAGGGAAAACGTTGCTCTTTAGTTTCAGCTGACATCTGCCAAACGCCCTGCTTTAACCCAGAGAGGAAGCCATGATGGACGTCATGTGACCTTTCTAAAAAACTTTTCAGAGCTCAAAACAGAAACTACTGGAAAAGTGTTTAAAACATGTTTTAAATGATTTTATTTACATCCCCCTAATTAGCATTAATGATCTAGAAAAGCCTGTAATGTAGTTTTAAAGACATTTTGATTTTCTATTAATGTTGTTTTGTCATTAATCATCAGTCTCTTTATTAACGTTACGTCTGATGTTTTTGTGTCTCCACAGGGAGAAAATGGAGTCGACTCAGTAAAATGTAAGTTTTGAAATGTGACTCATTCTGATTGAGAAACAAACTTTACTAAACTTATATCACTGTATATCAGTACCAGACTCCATTGACAAAAACAGGGATTTAACCAGGAGCTGCTGGAATACCACTGCCTCCATCTGTTAGTGTGTCTGTGTGTGTGGTGTGGTGTGTGTGTCTGTGTCTGTCTGTGTTACTGTGTGACTTTCAGTGGTGGAAGAAGTAATCAGATACTTTACTGAAGTAAAAGTATCACTCAGTAACACAGACACACTAACAGATGGAGGCAGTGGTATTCCAGCAGCTCCTGTGTTAAATCCCTGTTTTTGTCAATGGAGTCTGGTAGAGATATATAGAGATGGTTCTGGTTAAACTAAAGGATCTGACTCTTTAATAAAAAGCTCTGTCTCTGTAGGAATCCTGTCATCATGTTGTCAGAGTCTTATAATAACAATCTGAGTCTGTCAGAGGTAAAAACAAGAACTTTAGTGGACGGACTTTGACGTGGACGATCGTCCACTGGATTACATTACAGCAGCTGTTCAACGTTTGATGGCTACGCTTTTCTTGGACATGGGTCAATAAGGCCCAGGTTCAAAAATACCTGAATTATCCTTTAAGCCTCTCTGGTCCAGACCGTCGAGCAGCTCAGGAACATTTCAGTGACGTCTTGGAGGATGTGGTTTGTTAAAAGTTATTGGTTCTTTTCTCCGTTGATAAATCATGACTCTGCAGAAACTTCATGAGTCAGTTTGACTTCAGGGTCGGGAATCTCATGGTGTCTCACCCCCTCAAACCGTCTCCACACTTACTGCATCTTCATCCCGGCATCATCATTGACACGATTCAGAGGCACTGTGGTTTAGTCAAACTGAAACTCAGCGACGAGAGAAAAGACCCGAAACCACAAACCACACGATGAACGAGGATGAGATGAG
Organism: Lates calcarifer; assembly: GCF_001640805.2. NCBI lineage: Eukaryota > Metazoa > Chordata > Actinopteri > Centropomidae > Lates > Lates calcarifer. The sequence continues at coordinate 43,967 of NW_026118175.1, forward strand.
AATTCAGATGAAACACTTGTTTATTTCAACCTTTCCACCAAACATTCTGTGAATTTAAACAGACTTTTTCAACACGATGATCTAATCTGACACCCACACATTCACACCATTTTAAAACACTGCATGGTCACAAAACTAGAATCTGTTTAGCCTAGCTTAGCACAAAGCCTGGAAGCAAGCTAGCTAACAGCAAGTCCTCCTGGATTAAACTGCCACTCACTCAGAGGTGTTAGCTTCTAGCATTTAGCAGATACATGATCACAACCGTTAGCCAGCTTCATCGAAAGGAGAGAAACATACGTTTCAACAACTACAAGTCTGTTGAACATATTGAGCATCAAGGTGTTTTTTTCCTCTGAGCTAGGCTAGCAGTTTCCAGTCTTTGTGCTAAGCTAAGCTAAATATGTCGTGGACACAGAGATGAAACTGAAATCCACCCTCTCATTTAACTTAAGACAGAGAATGTTTCCATCCATGCAGGTGACTATTAAAAGATGATAAAAATATGAAGACAGTTTATAGTCTTCGGTTATTTGGGCCCAAAGAACGAGACGTGAACCACTCCAGCTTGATAACCTCATTAATACCTGACTGTCCATCGGGTTTTCTATTAGCAGGAATAGAAACTTAAAGACGGAGATGAAGGCAAAGAGAGGAAGTGTTTGAGGTTTCCTCCCTGACTGATGTGACATTCAGAGACATTCGGACTCGTCACCGAGCTGACAGGGCGGTTATGAAAATGTCATGTTGTAAATGTCAAAGTGAACGTGAGCATCACGTGAGAGAAACTGGTTAACCTGAGGTGCAGTGTAAAACCATCTGATCGTGTGTTTATGGTTTTAGAAAATAGTTCTGAATGTGTTGTAAACATGTCAACAGAATACTCCTCAAACCCAAATAACATCTGTAAATCCTTCATGTGTGAATCAGAAGATTAGGTGAATATTGTCAAATTTAGAATAATACTGGAGCCTTGATGTTCAGCTCATGAACAGAGACTAAAACTGGTGTTTCTGTCTCAGCCCTCAGCAGCAGGTCTACAGTTCAGTCCAGTTCAGAACCACTCTGCAGCTCCAAAGTCGGGGTTCGGCGGTGGAGAACATTTATCAGATAGATGAAGGTGGTGATGGAGGTGGAGACAGAGGAGGCGAGTACGAGTACTGCCCCTGAACATCCCGATGCTACCTTCACTGACCTGCCAGGAGACTGGAAGACGACGAGCTCTGGACGAAGACCATGAACTCGTCACCCTGATTTTAGGAGGCATTCAGGGCTCCTGTGGTCCCCACGCCCATCACATGGACAGCGTTTTAAAGGGACAGTGTGACGGACGCAAGATTCTTCAGACTGTGTAGCTAATGCTGCATTCAGTCATCAACACTGAACACTGACAATACAACACTGTATCTGTTAAATATAGTTTCTGGTGATGTGAAGAATCTGTGTTTGTGTTTAAATGATTAAATATACAAGCTTTCACATCAAGTTTCACAGTTAAACAACCTGAATGTTGACATTAAGATTTACAGGATATTTACAAGACAAAGATTCATCATTTCAGTAACTGCTATAGGACATGAACACAACTTCAACCTTCTGTGAAGCCACGTTCATGTCACATCGCCGTCATCATAATTAGTTTGAAAATATCCTGGAGAGCAGCTCAGAGTTAGTAACAAACTTAATGTTACAATATATTTGACTGTCATGTGACCGGCAGCCATCTTAATTAATCTGACGACATGAACACTTGAAAGTTTATAAACTTGAGAATCTTTCCCGTCTGTCCCACAGGACATGAACGCAGCATCAGGTCGATCTCTTTGGAATCATTCAGAACATTCTAGAACTCTGATGTCACAGGGCTGTGTGGAGTTCTATCCATAGTAAGAGCCGCTGAGGCGCATGGGTAGTGAAGTATTCAGAGCCTCTCAGCAAACAGGGAGGAAACATGAACTGATGATGTTCAGAGGATTTGAATCCACCAACTCTTTATAGGAATGATTTTGTGTATTTGTCTGTATTTAATAAAAAACAGATGAAACTTTTGAATAATTTGTCTGACGGTGACTGGACTGATTTCAGTTCCAGTTTGATTCTAATCCTCTGGTGTTGAGATGTAACAGCTTTGTTTCTTCATGGTGTGAAGAACCTGTTTCAGCTCAAAGGTCATTGCTGTCAGTGTCTGTGGATGTTTGTCTCCATCTAGTGGCTGAACAGATGAACTGCAGACAGACTGTCTGTCCTGTTTATCCTCCACACGCTCCACCTCTGTGTCGTCACTGCGACTCTCTCCACCCACACCAACAACGTCACTGACTTGTTCACCTGTAAAGAAAAAAAACTTCCTGTCAAAACTTCCTCCCGCTGAGAAACATCCTCAGATCAGAGCAGCTGAACCAGTCTGCACCAGACACTCACACAGGTAAGACCATCATCCTCTTCTTCTTCTTCTTTGGTATTAATCAGTGATTCAGTCTCTAATGCTGAAAAGTAAAGATGACAGATTTACAACTGCAGAGTTTGTTCACTGTGACCTGGTTCAGTCTGGATCTTTATGATCTGAAGAAATGAGGTCAAATATGTTTCATCACCTTTTACAGTGTGCTGCTTATACAGACTGTAATTATTATATAAAACACCAACAGGAGTGAGAGACAGAAACTACACATTCAACTCTACCTCTGTTTTCTTTTGTGCCAGAAACAGATAAACTGAGGAACTGGTTTTGTTTAGTAACATCCAGGCAAAGTTTCCCAGCAGATCACTGGACTGTAACCAGGTGATGAGTGGTTTCATGTTGGAGGTGATCGATATTTTTTAGTCAGGAAGTTGAGTTTCTCATCCCAGTCACTGCTGAAGCTGATTCTCCAGCTCTGTCTTATTTTTTCTGGAGAGTTTCTGTTTTTTTATCAAATTGAAAATGTGAATGAAGCGAGTAAGGACGCAGTCATAAAACATTAGCTACAGTCACTTTAACTCCAACTTTCTTTTCCTTAAACTTTACAGAGAAGAGTGAATATGGTTCATTCTTCTGCTGGAGGGATTTTTCCTTCTTACACCACCTACTCTGTCCCAGCCCACAACTGTGTTTTTCTGATTGGAAACTGAAAGTCAGCGCCGTCATCTTCGAGAGGAGGTGTTAGTCTGAGGTTTGGGTCTGACCTGAAAACTTAACGTCAAACAGAATCAGAGAGCTGAGCTGCAGCTGTTCACCACTACTAGGAGTCATGAAAATAACGCTGAATAAAGATAAACGACAGGTTCAGAATCAATTATATTTAGACAGAAGTATATTTCTGGATGTGAAGCTCAGGATCTTCAGAGGTTTGGGATCATTTCACAAACAGCTGCTCTGTTGTTTCTACACTAATGTTTTCTGATGCAGGTGTGAGGGAGAAAATCCAGACCTGATTCTCTGGACGTTGTTCACGTCTGAAAATGTCTTACAGTGACACTCACACCTGATCTCCACCTTAGCTGACAGATGGATCCTGAAGGTCGCCCCGCTGTTTTTTGACGGGTACCCTGGAGGACCTGGAGGACCTGCAGTGGTTCAGTGCACCACTGTGGACATGCCCCCTGAGCCCCCCAGGGACTACATCATCTGGTCCCTGATCAGCTTTTTCTACTCAAACCCCTGCTGCCTCGGCCTGGTGGCCATCATCTACTCTATCAAGGTGAGTTCATCAGCAACACGTCCAACTTCTCAATGACGTTACTGATGAGACCACTTCTGTTTCTGTGAGAGGAAAGAAGATCACACAACATCTCCAGGTCTGTTCCCACAGCCTGTTCCACAGTCCTCTGTTCCCACAGTCCTCTGTTCCCACAGCTTCCACAGTCCTCTGTTCCCACAGCCTTCTGTTCCACAGTCTTCTGTTTAGAACGAGCATTGATCCACTTGTAAAGTCTTTATGTTTTGGTGACAAGTTTTAGTCTTTGATAAACTCACTTGTGTCTCAAACTATTTTAAACAGTTTCATCTATAGAAGCGTCTGTTTCCTGTCTCCCTGTGTTTCTGAGGTTTTTATAACAAAAATAACTGACTCCATTTTCTCCTCGTGGTCGTACAATGAGTTGTTGTTTGTAACGTCTGTGGCTTCTTCTCTTCACTGAGACAGTTTCATGTTTCAAGACATGTTTACAGATATCAGAGTGTGAAGTATCCAGCCAGCGTACACTACAGATTTATTCAGTCAAAGTTAAAAGAATCAATCTGATGTTAAATCTTTTTAACGTTTAAATGAAGAATCTGACTCTGCTCATGACTCTGCTTCCACTGGAGGAGGTCGACCTCTGAGACTCTCTGATGACTCCACTTCTATCCATCTGTCTGGTACGGTGGCCCTGAAGGTCAAAACAAATGCTGATTGGGTTTCTGTCCAATTACAAACAAGAAGTTGTTGTTTTTTGACCTTCAGGGCCACCGTAGTCTATCAATCTAAGATCTGTTTTTGCTCCTGGAGGTCATCAAATTCACGTTTCTGTTTTCTAATGTATTTATTTGTCATATCCATGTGAGCACCGTGTCCCAGCTGTTCGTCCTCATCAGACTGTGACGTAGGAGGTTTATTCAGTAACAGTTCAGTGAACTCAGAGTTTACGTTCAGTTTTCATTCCTGCAGAAAAACATTTCTCACCGTTAAAGTAGAAGAGTCTCCTCCTCTCATGACTTCACCACTGACCGTTTACCGTCAGCGGTCAAATCCTGTTTATCTCCCACATCTGGGACCAGAGCCAGATTTGACAGTCTACATTGGGCTGGACTGAGCCTGAATAGGTCCAGAGGAGGTGGGGGGGACTGCTCGTCCAATCAGAAGTCAGGAGAGACACTGGTATGTTCAGTGCTGCTGTTCTTAGAGCTGAGAAAAAACATGTCTTGAGTACTGAGCCCACCCCCGAAGCTTTTCCCGTCACTACCAGGCTCTGGTCCTCACAGATCCTGGATCTGCCTCAGGTTTTACTCCCCTCTGATCCGGACCCAGCTCTCTCCAAACCATCAGCACCAGAACCAGCACAGGTCAGAGTCTTTTTGTTTTTCTGTTTGAACAGAGAGTTTGAAGTGTGACATTAAGATTAAATAAGGTCCAAACTGTTTCAAAATAACTTTTAGTTTGTAAAGAATTTCACTTGTTTTCCTGTCACATCTCGATCATCTGTATTTTGTTTGGTTGTTATTGATCCTACTTTTTTATTATTTGTGTTAACTGCTTTAACCCAGCAGGCTTTTTGAGTACATAGTGAAATTAATCTGTAAATTTAAGAAAGCAAACAGTTGTGTTCTGTGTGCTCTTTAACAAAGAAACTGAACTCAGATCTGTTTCCAGTTAAAGAAAAATAACCACTACAGAAAAAGTAAACTGACCCTGATGCTGCTTCTCACACATGCTCTGTAAAACTGATAAGAGAGAATCTGAAAGACGTGATGAGACCAGTCCGACATAGTCCCACCTCCAACTGTTGGAGTTTATCATCACTCAAAGCTTCATTCATTAAAACTCTCCAGTGACATCTAGTGGTCAAGTTGATGCATAGCAGCCAAATTATCCACGAACCTTTTGATAATCAGGAATAATACAGGGTTTTCATTCATCTGTCTTTTTTATTTAAATACAGATTTCCATCTGACATGAGGCAGTTCTTTTTCTACTACTGTTACTACTAATAATAATTAGAAATACTCAAAACCCAAACTAAACTCTGCTACACTGATGAACTGTGTGTGTGAACCAGGTGTTTACGACGCTTTTCTCCAAAACAATAAAAGTCCAGAGTTCACGTCTGAAAATGTCTTACAGTGACACTCACACCTGAACTCCACCTGAGCTGACAGATGGGTCCTGAAGGTCGCCCCGCTGAGGTCCTTCTGCTGCAGGGGAAGTTTGACGGGTACCCTGGAGGACCTGGAGGACCTGCAGTGGTTCAGTGCACCACTGTGGACATGCCCCCTGAGCCCCCCAGGGACTACATCATCTGGTCCCTGATCAGCTTTTTCTACTCAAACCCCTGCTGCCTCGGCCTGGTGGCCATCATCTACTCTATCAAGGTGAGTTCATCAGCAACACGTCCAACTTCTCAATGACGTTACTGATGAGACCACTTCTGTTTCTGTGAGAGGAAAGAAGATCACACAACATCTCCAGGTCTGTTCCCACAGCCTGTTCCCACAGTCCTCTGTTCCCACAGTCCTCTGTTCCACAGTCCTCTGTTCCCACAGTCCTCTGTTCCCACAGTCTCTGTTCCCACAGTCCTCTGTTCCCACAGTCCTCTGTTCCCACAGTCCTCTGTTCCCACAGTCTTCTGTTTAGAACGAACATTGATCCCCTTGAAAAGTCTTTATGTTTTGGTTCCTTCAGGCCAGAGACAGGAAGGTGGTTGGAGATATGGAGGGAGCCCGACGCCACGCTAACACCGCCCGGGGCCTCAACATCGCCGCCACCGTCCTGTTTTGTGTCCTGGTCATTATTACGATTGTGTTCTACATCATCTGCAGACAGCGCAGAGGATATTTCTTATACAAACTGTAAATGAGTGGACGTGTCACTTCTCTGTTTTGTACTCGATATACAATGTCTATCTTTTATTTACCTCTTTTATCCTCAAGTACAAAACGATTTTTTACAAAACTCTTCAATGAAACTCATGTATTTTACTTCACTGACAAGTTTTCATCACGTTTGATAAACTCACTTGTGTCTCAAACAGTTTTAAACAGTTTCATGTCTCCCTGTGTTTCTGAGGTTTTTGACTTAAAAAAAAAAAATAGAACTACCTCCTCATGGTCGTACGTCTCCACCAACCAGTCCAGTTTCATTTAATAAGGGTTTGAATTCTTGAGCCAAAAACCTTTGACCTGTCTGATCAGGTCATCGTGGACGAACAACCTGAAAACATGACGTCTCCAACAACAACTGTGAAAACAGGTTGTTTCTGAAAAGATAATTAGTGTTTCTAAAACCTGAAGGACAAAAACCTGATGAGTTGTTGTTTGTAACTGTGGCTTCTTTTGTTCGGTGAAAAAGTTTCACAGAAAAATAAGTTTTTAAAGTCAGATATCAGAGGACATTTCATCACTGAACGTTTCACAAGCTTGATTCTGTTTTTGTTCTTACAAAATAAAAGGATCAGAGTTTCTTCTCCTGTGATGCGCTGGGCGGAGGTTCAGAGCAGTTTGTGTCGCAACACGTCTTTTACCTGAAAAGGAAAAACTTGTAGTCAGTCGTGTTTTTCAGGTTCGTCTGAAACACAGACACACCCTCGTCCAATCAGAGCGTCTGATTCAGTCTCTGTCTGACGCTCTCACAGGTAAGATCACCTTTTTCATGTTTGTGACGCCTTCGTAGAAAAGTTGATTTAAGAGATAAATGATCAGACTGATCTCAGATTTTACTCTGTGCTTTAATGTCAAAGTTTAAAATGAAGGAAGCTGCTGTTGCATTTCCAACCTCCCCAACTAAAATGCAGCAGTGTAAAGTAATAAGTACATTTACTGAAGTTCTTTGTGTTTCTTAAATTATTTTTTAATTTATTTTTTATTTATTTTAATCTGTCTTTAATGTTTTTGTTTTTTTTTTTTGATGAGCAAAAACAGTCATCATCAATGCAGTGAAGGGGTCTGAATACTTTCTGGAGTTTATCTATCATCTGCACATAATACTTCTACAGTTTAACTTGTAATAGAGTATTTTCACTCAGGATGTGAGTATTTGCTTCAGCTGTGTTCAGGTGTGTTTACAGTGACTCAGTGTGTGTGTGTGTGTGGTGTGTGTGTATGTGTGTGTGTGTGTTGTCAGGTGTGAGGATGAGCTGGTCGGTGTCGGTTCAGCCTCAGACTCTTCAGGTTGTTTCCTCTGACGCAGCTGAGTGGTCGTCTGAGATCTGTGACTGCTGTCGGGACGCCAGGCAATGTAAGGACGCTCAACCTGTCCTCACAAACACAACCTGTCCTCACAAATACAACCTGTCCTCACAAACACAACCTGTCCTCACAAACACAACCTGTCCTCACAAACACACAACTTAACATGTTTTGCAGGCTGTTGTTGTTGTTGCAGTTGTGTATTAACATCGTGTTGTTGTTGCTGTTGTTGTGCAGGTTGTTGTGTGTTTTGGTGCTGTCCCTGCTTCGCCTGTAAAACCACTAAAGAGTTCGGTCAGTGTCTCTGTCTCCCCCTGCTGGACGTGCTCGGCTGCGTCCATCCCATCACCATGTCCATGAGGGTCTCTGTCCGCCATCGCTACGGCATCAGAGTGAGGACACTAAACTCTGCTCTGTGTTTGTCTGCTGTTTGGTTTTTGTAGATGTTTTTTTTTAATTTCTTGTTTGTGTATTTGTTCTTGTTGTTATAAATAACCCCCCCCAATCTCTCTCCGTGGTGCGTTCAGGGAACTCTGTGCACCGACTGTCTCTGCTCCACCTTCTGTCTTCCCTGTGTTTGGGGTCAAATCTCCACAGAGATGAAGAAGAGGAAACTCCCCACCGTGCTGAGTGACATCGTCCAACGTTGATGACATCATCACTGTGACGTCACTGCTGCTGTTAATCAGTGTTTGCTGTTTGTGTTTGTTAATAATCTATTTTGCACAATCTTTACTTTTATGTCATTTTATTAAACGTGTTTGTTTATACACTTTATCATTTATTTAATTCTGTTTTGTTTGTTTTTTGTTTTTGTCCCAAAACGTTGAACCAATGTTATTTTTCAACACTAATAGAAATATTTTATTTATTGCCATTGTCGCTGAAATACTCAAAATCAAAATCAAAGAAGAGAAAAACAAAAATAAGTGAAGAGCAGGAAAGGACGAAGAGAGAGAAGAAAAACAATAGAAACATTAAAAACGGCGTTAAGGTTTTATTTTACTGGTCATTATTCAGCTTAATGTTTTTAATGGTTTTTTTTTGTATCTCTTGTATTATATTGTGTACATTTTCATATATTTCCTTTTGTATTTAAATCCCTTCTATAGTGCACTGTTTGTCTTCGTGGAGCACCCACAATTTTGTTGTACTTAACTGTACAATGACAATAAAGCCTATTCTATTCTATTCTATTCTATTAATGTCAAACACTGGTTTAAAAAGTAGACACCTCTCTGTGGATGTGTCAGATAATAGATCAATAGTGGTAATTAATTCTTCCTATTTGAAAAATGTATAATCTCTTTATTTGTTGAGAACGTTGGATCTTTTATTTTGAAAGGCCGGGCTGTAGTTACCCTCCGGGCCGCGGGGGGCGCTGTGGTGTCTCCACTCACACAAACCGAATAGACGAAGCTCAACCACGTGTGGTTTCCCTGCAGACTGCGTGTAGTGACCGGCCGACAGAGATCCGTCTGAAAATCACCTCACAAGTATCGATTATTGACTCTGATCAGACTGTTCGATCAGAAATGACCAAAGTGAAGAAGGAGAAGGTGTCGGCGGACGGAGAGGAGGCCGCCGCCGCCGCTGCTGCCGCCGGCGGGAACGAGAAGTCTTACCAGGAGCTGATCGCTAACGTGAACCCGATCGCTCAGCCGCTGGCCTCCAAAAAACTCAGCAAGAAACTTTACAAATGCGTCAAGAAAGGTAAAAGAGAAGAAGAAGAAAGAGGAGAGAGCGTCTGATATCTGCCGCTTTATGTTGATTTACAGGGAGAACGCCAAACTCCGTCAACAAACTAAACATTTTAGCTTTTTCTTGCCTGTCTCCAGACTTTACAAGGCTGTAGATGAGGAAATTAGCTGTTATAAGAATCACTGGTCTCTTCTGATTAATTCGGCATATAACATGTCAGTATTGTGTCTGTTTTTTAGACTCAGTCAGCCGTTTTCTGAGCGGCAGCCTCCTTATTGTGTGAAAAATGTTTGGATCAATGGAGCAGTTTTTGCCTCGTGCAGGCAACAGAAGAAACTTTAATAAAATATGAAACTGTTTAAACTTTTAAATCAGTGTTTGAGCTTTAGAAGAAGTCAAATGTGTGAACCCTGATTAGGCTGAATTCAGTTGCTGCTGGTCTGCGCGTTTAAATCCAGTTTATAGCGTTTTAAAGAGAGCGTGCCAGACTCGGTTTAGAAAACGTGCGATTTAAAGTTCTCGTGCGTGTCAGCAGGTGACATCAGCTTTAGAGGTCAAGAAATTAGATCATGTTAGAATGTGTTGACTCTTCTGATAAATTCGGCATATATCATATCACGGAAATGTCCACTGCTTGTTTGTCATTTTTCTCCAGGGATCAGGTTCCTGTCTAGTGAGGGTAGATGTAGTGTTATAATCAATTAGTAATTAATAATCATCCTGTATCATGTTTAGATATTCAGTGTTTGAGCTTCAGAAACAAAGGTCCTGTTTGCAGCTGATTTGTTCCAGTTTTCTTCAGTTTCTTCTGTTTTTATGGACAAAATGCCAAACTCAGTGGAAAAAACACCAGATTTAATGTTTTCTTGCACGACAACAGAAAATACAAACATGAAACGTCGTGAAATTAGATCTTGTGTAAATCATCTTCCTCTTATTAATTCAGTGTACATCCCATCGTAAAATTTCTACTTTAGAATTGGTAAAAATGTTTTAATGATCAGTGTTTGAGATTAGAGGCAGGATACATTGAGTTTGCTGCTGAGGTCTAAAAACGACTGAAATTTGGCTGGAGTCTGGTTCAGGGTCTTCATGGTGTTCTCTGTGATTCCAGCTGCCAAAGTGAAGAACATCCGACGTGGAGTGAAAGAAGTTCAGAAGTTCATCAACAAAGGAGAGAAAGGGTGAGTGAGCGTGATGCCTTAAAGGACCAGTCAGTCTTTTCATGTTCGTGTGTCTGTGTGTTAACCTGGTGTGTATGTTTGTCAGTATCGTGGTGTTGGCCGGCGACACACTGCCCATCGACGTCTACTGCCACCTGCCGATCATGTGTGAGGACAGAAACCTGCCATATGCCTACATCCCGTCTAAAGTGGTGAGTCCGCCGCCGCCGGGTCTGAGCCGAGAGACTCGATCAAACCAGGTTTAAAAAGTAAAATTAGGTGAGTTAACCAGACACTTTAAAGGCTGATTAACTCTGAGGACCTCTCTGTACACAGACTGAAAACACTCGTTAGCTTAGCAACACAATAAGGCTACAAACATCCCATAATGCAACACTGTAAATACCATAGTTACACTGGTACCCGCTCCTGCTAATGAGATGTGTTTGTTTTGTCCTGAAAAATAAGACGACTCTCATTTTTAAAGTTTCAGAAAAACTGTTGTCTTATATTACGGCCTAAAGATCTGAGATCTGGACCAATGTGGTCTGTCCTGGTCTCGGAGACAGTTACAGTACTGGAGCCTGCTGAAGATAAAGACAGGAGACTGTCAGCTGATTCTTAATGAGGACATTTAGTTTATGTTTCATCACAACCAACTGAAATCCAGCTTCTCTGAGTCTGAGTCCAAAAAACTGTGCTCCCTAAAAACAGTGAAAACAGCCAGATATGACCGTCTGTTTTCACCTTAGCTACTTTAGCCAGAAAAGGACTGACAGCTGAAACATGAAGATGAGGCTCAGAGCAAGAAACACCTATAAAACCCAGAGCTGATATCAGGGGGACCTGCTGTTAAACACTGGATACTGACAGGTGCTAACGTTAGCCTGCTAACCTTTAAAAACAGTTAAAAACTGTAGCGTATCATCTGCAGCCATTTTCTCTTCCTCATCATGAGGAGAAGTTGGAAACAGGATTTTCAGAGAATAGTTTGATATATTTCAGCTCCATGTTGATGAGCCTCAGTAACATCAGTGAAATCGGTCCAGAAATGTAACAGTGGACAAAGCTAACATCCTGCCAGCCCACCTGGACGACCTGAGAGAAATCCTGAATTTTAGTTTGAAGCTGGTTTAAAGAAACGGAAGGAGGATAGAGAGCAGAGAGAGAGATGAAGAGGAGAGGAACAGCAGCAGAATCCTCAGTGATCAGCTGCTGGTGTCAGAGTATCATGGATGTTCACACACCTCTCACTGGATCACTGTGATACTGAAGGAAAGTTAAAAACAGCAGGAATCTGAATGGAGTTCTGCAGCCTCAGTTTCCTCTGTGTGCGACTCCCGAGTTTTCACTTCCTGGTCTTTTGTGTTCAGGATCTGGGTTCGTCTGCAGGATCCAAGAGGCCGACCTGCGTGATCCTGATCAAACCTCATGAGGATTATCAGGACGCCTACGACGAGTGCATGGAGGAGGTGTCCCACCTGCCCAAACCGCTCTGAGACACGCCAGCCAATCAGGGAGCAGCTCTGAGGTCACTGCCACAGTTTAAAGGAGCAGTCCGGCGTTTTAGAAAATCCTCTTGTTCCTCATCAGAAACTCTGACTTGTTTCTAATGAATTAAAAAAACAGATATGTTGCAGGGAGGCTAACCGTTTGCCTCCGCTTCCAGTCTTTGTGCTAAGCTAGGCTAGGCTAGGTCGTGGAGGAGCGAGAACAAGAGGGTTTAAAATAAACTTGTTTTTGTTTTCGTGTGTAAATAAGCAGAGTGGCTGTTGAGGACGATGAATGAATGAATGAATGTCAAAGACAGAAAATAACAATAACGTGTCGTCGCATTTTCTGTTTTGAAACGTGAGAAAAACTTTTCTACAACTGTACTTTGATTAATTTGACTTTTTTTTCTCCTTTAGCAGTAAATCTGCTGTTGTGTTTTGTTGTTTCTGCTGTTTAACGTGTTTAGTTTTAATTAAATATAAAGGCGACTGTATCAGCCGAGGTTTCCTATAAATATTTGTCCAAAGTTTAAAGAAATTACTTTGAACTTTGACTCAAGTTTTTTCTTTTTTTAATTAAAGAAACATGAAAAGAAATCATGTCTGATTCTTTTTTTCCCACAACTGTTGAAACAGTTTATTGGTTTTTAATGTGTACTTTATATCAGTATTTATATATCAGTATTTTAAAGAGGAAGTCGTATCTCTGTAAAAGTATTCTAAGTAAAAATATTTACTTTATTTACAGTTATTTTGTTTACAGTATAAAAATGCAACTTTAATCTGCAAAATAACTCAAACTAAAATAAAGCTAAAGAGAAATATGTAAAAGTACCTCAACACTGAAGTACCATACTTGAGTACATGTACTTCTACTGTTTAGTTAATAGGTCAGTTTCTTTTCTCAGACTTTATTTTATCCAGTTTTGATTTTATTTAATTTTACTTCTTACTCAGTAGAAGAAGTAGCATTCAGGTGTTTACTTAAGTAAGTAATAATACCACTGTGTAGAAATACTCTGTAAAGTTATACTTGAGTGAAAATACTAGTTTTAGTACAGTAGTGGAGTAAATGTATCTTTCTACCATGTGATGAAGTAAATCTGTGGACGAGTATTTCCTGCTGCTGTGTGTGTGTGTGTGTGTGTGTGTGTGTGTGTGTGTGTGTGTGTGTGTTTGGTGTTTCGGCCACACGGGGGCAGCACCACCTCACAAACATCCGCTTCTCTCTGAACCTGAACTTGTTGTTTGTGACCACAGGGGGGCAGCAGCTGCAGCACAGAACACCTGAACACACCATGAACCAAAACTCTCATTCATCAACAAGCAGTGGGGGAAGTACTTAAAGTAAAAATACTCCATTACAAATTTAATATTTAACTAGTGTTAAACTGTCGTTTGTTTACGTTCTTTATGTGTATTTTTCTTTGCTGTCATCATGCTGATTTTTTCCTATGAAATGTTCTATATAAGTATAAGGTTGTTAGTAATGTGTAAAGAAGTCTGTGAAAATACTCTGTTACAAGTTACTCTGTTCCAGTACTCTGTTACAGGTGAAAGAACAGAATAATTCAGAGGAAAAAGTAAAAGTACTCACTGTGCAGCAGAATATCCTGCGACAGTGTTCGATTATTATTTCACTGTGTGCACAAAGTGATAAATGAGCTATAAATAACAGAAGAACTGAGGAGAAACTAGAGGCAGGATGAAAATAAACAGTATGATAGATTAATGTATTAAAGAGAAAATAATAAAAATGAGAAGGAAGAAGAAATTAAATGTATTGAAGTGAGTAAGAGCAGATATAAAATGTCAAGTATTAAACAGAAAACTACTCAGAGAATAAAAACAGAATAAATCAAGCAACAAAAATGTAGAAATAAATACACAAATATCCGTATGTTCAGAGGCAGTTTAATCTTTAAGATTTTATTCAAGTTAATGCATCATTTAATTCATATTCACTTTATTTTAAAGTAAACTACATTTAACATGTTTTTTATTTAAATGTGTCTGTTTTAGAGTAAAATGAATTTTCAGCAGTGCAGATATTTAACAGAGCGAGCAGACGTTATGATGCGGTGATGGATGGATAAAGATAAACGTATGAATGGATGGATGAACTGATAAAATCTTGCACTGTTGTGTTTTACAGTGTTTGACATCTTCACAGGTAACTGTTCATGTTTACACTGTAAAACATCACACAGGAGTTTAGTGAAATCTTCTCTGCCTCGAGCTGGACTTCAAATGTGTAGCAGGTTTCTTGAAGCAGGATCCAGTGTGGTTCCCCAAGGACTCCTTAGAGTGGATCCAGGAGGGCAAAGAAGTGTGGGGTGTCTTTGAGAGTTTCCAGGGGCTTTCTACAAAACATTCTTAGTGTCTTGAGGGGACCTCAGGGTCCTTGAAGAGGTCCCAGGAGTCCTCGTGGTTGTTCACTGTACAGGAGCATGAGGTTAATTTTCTGGTGACGTGATAGCAGGTTTGAAACTAGTTTGTGATGGTGTAATGATTCTTTTAGGTGGTTAGAGCAATGTTTACAGGGTTTACAGTGTTGCTAAAACATCTTAAGGAGGTTTTAGGGGTTACTTAAGGAGGTTTTAAGTCCTTAAAGGGGTTTCAGAGTCTGGGGTTTGTCTATAAGGAACCCCAAAGCTTCATAAGAACTTCCAGGCTTTCTTGAAGTTTCCTGAGAGGTGTCTGGGGACTCCTGAGTTCTCGATTGTTGAACAAGTTTGAGACGGTTTCAGCAGTTTTTAAGGTGGTATGGGTCACCCAGGCGTCTTAAGTGTTTGCTGATTAGGATTCAGAGACTCTTGAATCCTCAAAAGGGTTCAAGTGTACTTTGGGGTTTTCCTTGAGTCCTTGAGGTGGTGTGAGTGGGCTTTCAGTGGTCCTAAGGGGAGGTATGAGGCGGTTCTGAGCTTCTTGAGGAGGATTAATAGCCCCTTGAGATGGACTTAAAGTGGTTTCATGGACTTTGGGGTCCTTTTTAAAAACAAACCCTCATTTTAGCCCGGAGGTTTTTCTGCCTATGCTTCATGTTTGCCCCAGTGAGTAATGTGAAATACCCCGACAGGGGGGTTGATATCATGGTGTCAGATCTTCAACATGACAAATAAAAGTGTGTTTATGAACTGTCGGAGCAGGTGTAGAGAGGAGTCCTCCAGCCTGAGGACATAGAAAGAAACAGGAGGTTTTTCTAACAGGTCTGTGCTGAAGGTGGATTCTCCCTCCTCCGTCCTGTAAACCTGTTCAGACTCGTCGTCTTAATCTTTCTCCTCTGTGATGTTCATAAACTCCTGTCAACACCGAGCCAGAGGCAACAGAAACTTTCCACTACCGAGACACGACAGACAGAGAGGGTAGAAAGGAAAGTTATGGGGGGGGGGGCAAGTTTTTCCTTTAATTTCATGCTTTCGGCTTCAGTAGAGTCTTTAACAGTCCTTCATAATTTTTGAGTTTTTTTATTTCAGGGCTCTTACATGGCTTCAACTTTTTGGTGGTATCGAGTTTACTCGGAGGGTTCCAGGGGTTTAAGGTTTATGTCCTTGACGGCGTCCTAGCCGTCGTCGTAATGATTCTGTTGAGCTTTTTGAAAAAGTTCTGTGGATCCCAGATGAGGTTCTGGAGGACCTTGATTCTGTTTCCTGCCGTGTTCCAGGTGTCAGTGTTGCTGGACATGGTTTTAAGGAAGGCGGGTTTGGGGTTCCTTTAGAGGAGTCCTGGGACAGTTCCAGCTTCAGATGTTCCTGCCAAGGTGTCGGGTCAAGCTACCCCGGCAGTCTCACCTGACCGGACAAACTGAGACTGAAC
>NW_026118176.1:0-59484 GCF_001640805.2 Lates calcarifer
GAATCATTGAAATCATTGAATCATCGAGAATCACTGGGAATCACTGGGACGTTCTTCAGACCTTACACACTGATCTGACTTCCCGTCGTCTGAGCGTCGCAGCTGGAGGATGTCCAACGTTATGTCAGAGTGCTCAAGGAACCCTTACTGTCTCCTGATGAAGACCATGTGATCCGGTCATAGAGGAAGTAAACGTTCAAAGACAGATTAGTTTAATTTGATGATGTTTCATTACAGAGCGTTTCCTTTTCTCCTTGTTGTTTAATCAGGTTCGTATCAACTGAGACGTTCAGGTTCATCAGGGAGAGAAGAAAACTGAAGTCAGGAGACGAAACGTGTGAGAAGGTACCAGTGATTTCACATCTAATCCTGATCAAGTTAAGACCTGTTGAGTCATAAACTTTGCCGAGTGTTTTAGTTTTTGTCTTTTCTAAAAGTCGATGAATCAGTTTGTTTGTTAGATTAAACCAATAACTGATCAATCAATAATCTCCGTGTCAGTCAGCTGTGTATCTGACCTGAGATCAGGTAACAGACAAACCTCTGAGCTTCTTTCCCACACACTGTTCAAACAGCTGTCACTTCACTGTCTATGGGAAATCGCAGCGTCCGTGGGATCTGCTGTAATCTGTCTCCACCATCACAGGAAACTGCTGAGTCGCTCCAACAGGTCGGGGATTCCTCCTCCTGGATCACATGACTCAGCAGCTTCATGAACCGCGGCGTGACTCTGTTTGTTTGTTTGTTTTTTAAAGGTGCTGATGTCATCACTCTGCACCGGCTGCACTTCATGGGAACTCAGGTTCTGTGCTTTTCAAACAGACATGCTGTTCTTTGAGGACTCAGGTCCTTTTAGTTTAACCAGAAACAGCTCTATATATCTCTACCAGACTCCATTGACTAAAAACAGGGATTTAACCAGGAGCTGCTGGAATACCACTGCCTCCATCTGTTAGTGTGTCTGTGTTACTGTGTGGTACTTTTACTTCAGTAAAGTATCTGATTACTTCTTCCACCACTGAAAGTCTCACAGTAACACAGACACACTAACAGATGGAGACAGTGGTATTCCAGCAGCTCCTGGTTAAATCCCTGTTTTTGTCAATGGAGTCTGGTATTGATTTTTTTGTACTGAAGTTTGACAGGTTACCTGTGCAAATATATATGTAATAGGTGAAAATGAAAAATCACATGAGTCAGTTTCAAAAATAATTTTCTCTTTTTTTATTCCAAACACAAATCATATTTACACTATAAAAAATGACACCACTTTTTTAAAACTTCAGTTAAATATTAAAAAAGATAAATACCAACATTCACACTCTTCACGGTGAGCTCAGTGTTCTGAATTCAACAAACAGTGTAAACACGTGACGTTCAGCCTCACTGCTGGAGAACCAGAGCGTCGAGGGGCAGAGGGTCAGCGAAGCCCCCAGGGAACAGAGGCTCGCACTGGGCCTGAAGCTGCTGCAGCTGCTGGGTCTGCTGGAGCTCCGGCAGAGGACCGGGCGCCGTCTGCAGGTCGACATAGAGCGGCGGGGAGCTGGCCTGAGGGTTGGCCAGGGGGGAGGGAAGTGGGGAGGAGGGAAGAGAGGAGGAAGAGGAGAGGAGTGATGGAGGAAGGAGAAGAGGGGAGGGGAGGAGCTGCAGGTGTCCCACTGTGGCACCACAGCGCCGGGCGAGTACGAGGAGGTGTATCCCTGAGGAGGGGGAGGGGGGGAGGAGGCGTGGTCCGGTACCTGCATGCACAGCGATGGGGAGCTGGCGTGAGGAGGAGGGGGGAGAAGGAGGGAGTCCTGGAGGTGATACAGGAGGCTGCTGAGGCCGGAGGAGGTGTCTGAGAGGGCAGGGAGGTCAGAGCCGCCGCCACCGCTGCTGCTGCTGCAGTGCATGCTGGGAATTTTAGGGCTGGGCTCTGATGAGGAGGAGTCAGACAAGGAGGAGGAGGAGGAGGAGGAGGGCTTCTTTCCAGTGGTCACGTTGTCAGACTTCCTCTTTCTCTTGCGGCGGAAGTTTCCATTGTCAAACATTTTCTCACAGTTTGGATCCAGAGTCCAGTAGTTTCCTTTACCTGAGAGAGGAGGAGGAGGAGGAGAGGAGGAGGAGAGGAGGAGGAGAGGAGGAGGAGGAGGAGGAGTGGAGGAGAGGAGGAGGAGGAGGAGGGTTAAAGACTTTCATCAGAACATGACAGACACAGTTCAGGAGCTTTAAATATCCAGAAACAAACAGGAGGAGGCTTTAACATCCGTCTCCACAGTACAAAACTCCCTTTAAAAAACATTAAGTTTTACAACATTACATTCTGTAATCAGCTCAATTAGAACTTCAGTTTTATTGATTCCTACACAAACCTCTGAGCTCTTCTATTGTGTTTTTGACCTTTTATTTATAACTGACAAAAAAAAAAAACCAACCACAGCTAATTGTTTTTCTACCAGTAACAAGCATCTTATTTTTACAAAAAACTGAATGGACTTTGGTTTGGTGTAATTTTGTTAGAAATACTGTAAAAAACAAAGTTAATTTGACCTTTCAACCTGGTGAAACATTTCAGCCAATCAGAGCCTACTTCCTGTCACTGATACTTTAGCGTCAGGTGCGTTTGGTCTCACCTGGGTCGTTCTCATCGCGGGGAACCTTCCGGAAACAGTCGTTGAGCGACAGGTTGTGGCGGATGGAGTTCTGCCAGCCGGCCTTGTTGCAGCTGTAGAAGGGGAAGTTGTCGGCGACGTAGCGGTAGATCTGGCTCAGGGTCAGCCGCTGGTTCGGCGCGCTCTGGATCGCCATGGCGATGAGGGCGGAGTAGGAGTAGGGTGGGCGGACGAGGCGCAGCACGTCGCCCGGGGAGGAGACGGAGAACCAGGGAGAACCGTAGAGGTGGGGGAGGAAGCCTCCGAACACTGGGGGGAGGAGGCCTGGGGGGGTCACAGAGGGGGGGCTGGTGAAGCAGAGGTGGGGGTCACCGCTCGGTGGGAGCCACGAAGAAGAAGAGGAGCAGGAGGAGGAGGAGGAGGAGAGGCTGCAGTCTGGAGGAGCTGGAGGACTGTACAGGCTGAAGTCAGACGGATCCAGGCCCAGGGAGGAGAGCTCCTGCTGGGGGAGGGAGCGTCCACACAGTGGGGGGGGGGACAGGCCCTGCTCCGGGACGAAGGACGCCATCTTGGAATCTCTCTTCTTCTTCTTGTCTGTGTTCACCTGTGTCTCTGCCTCCTCACCTGTCCTGATCTGAACACCTGCTGCTGCTGCTCACCTCACACACTTATACCCTGATGCCCCGCCCACAGACGACCTGATTGGCAGCTGCATTCACACACACACACACACACAATTATGCATGCATGCGTGTGTGTGTGTGTGTGTTTGTGTTGGGGGTTAATTTGAATTTGCAGGTTGAATTTCTCCCCCGGGCCGATCACAGCCTCAGGATTTAATGCTGAGGTATGTCAACACACACACTCACACTCACACACTCACAACTCACACACACACTCACACACACTCACACACACACTCACACTCAAACTCACACTCACACTCACACACACACACACACACTCACACTCAACTCACACCACACTCACACACACACTCACACCACCACACACCACCCACACACCACCCACACCACACTCACACTCACCCACCACCCACCACTCACACCCCCCACACCACCCACTCACACTCACACCACCACACACACCACACTCACCACACCACACACCACACACACTCACACACACACACACACACTCTAACAGTTTCAGACGTTACAGTTTGTCCTCAGTTTGTTATTAAACAGTGTGGCCTGGTGTCAGCGCCCCCTACAGGCTGCAGACCTCATTATTTAATAATCACACTGTTCCTCTGATGAGTGTGTGTGTGTGTGTATCTAACACACATGGATCGTATTTGTATTAAAGCATCGTTTTGTATCATCATCAGTAAATGTTTGACATTCGTCAGTCGGTTAGTGACAGATTTATTTTCTGTCCATCAGTTAATGGATGAATTTAATTTGACTGAATATAAACTGATATAGAAACATTTGAACTTTGTCTGTTTTCACACAGAATTCACTGTAAAATCCACAAAGACTCGACTCAAACTTTATTTATTCTCTTTGTGTTTTTGATTCTTTCAGTATAAAATTAAAAAAGCTGCTCTGACAGCAGCTGTTTATTCTGCAGGAAAACTAACAGGACTTTATTTTGAAACAGGAAACAGGCGAGAATCAAACTTTAATTGTTGCCATGTTTGTGAATCAGGACCAGGACCAGGTCTGGGTTAAATCAGGTCCTCATTGGGCTCCTCTGCGTGAGGAGCATGAGTTCAAGCTTTTCATGAACTGAACCGTGTAACTGATGTAATCTGATTACTTCCTGGTTCTCTGCACGTGTCCTGATCTGATCTCTTTCGATGAACCTTCTTCTCTCTGGTTCAGCTTTTATTAATTTAATATTATATATGTTATATAATATTAATATGTATGTGTTTGTTCACCTCAGAAATTAAAAACAGTTTCTCTGGTTTGAAAACTTTATTTGAAACGGTTCAGGATCAGTGGTGACACTAACATGCGCAGGTTTAAACAGTAAAGACTTCATTAATAACTAACCTCTGAGATGTCTTCTCCTCAGATCAGATGGAACCGGTTCAGATGTTTCTCTGAAAGTGAAACTGAATCTGTTTTTCAAAGAGACTTCAGACGATCTGAGGACAAACAGCTGCTGTTTGAGGTGTCGCCCTCATCTATTGTCTTAAAACAACCAACCCCCCCGACACACAGTCAGCACGTCTACACTCACTGTTCTAATCAAAGGTTTGATGATCTGTGAACAAAGACTCTTTACATGAATGAGTCTTTAAACTCTGAGAATTCGTTTCTCTCATCAGTGAAAACTGAACTTTATGAAGGAAAACCTGACAGAAGTATTCAGACCTTCTGTTAGCGACTGAAACGTAGCTCAGGTTTCTCTCATTTCTCTGGATGATCACCTTGAGCTGAACCCTGGACAGACCGAGAACCTCCACCGATCTGAGCTCTAAGAGGCCAGGTGAATCCTGTCCTCAGTGAAAGACGCCTGAAGAAAAGAAAGGACCTGAAGGACTCTGAGACCGAGAGAGATTGGGTTCAGATTGAACCTGGCACCACCTGTCCAACACCACAATGAAGCACGGTGGAGGCAGCGTCAGGCTGTGAAGTACTGACAGATCCTCAATGAAAACCTGGTCCAGATCACTCAGGACCTCAGACGTTCACCCTCCAACAGGACGGGGGAGGAGCGGTCTGTGAAGTGGTCCAACCCTGACTGGGACCCAGTCCAGCCTCTCAGGACAGACCTGAAAAAGGCCATCCACTTCCAAAGATACTGTGAGAAGTCCAAGTCCTTTACAGAGTCCTGCCTGAGTCAGACCTGAACCACATGTTGATATGACTCAGTGACTTCCTGTGAACATCATTATCTCTGATGTCCAGAACAAACCTCCAGAAACCAGAGAAAACTAGAACCACCAACCCGTCCAGTCACAGTCAGTCACAGAGACCTTGACCTTTGACCTATGGCCACCAAATTCTGACCACTTCATCCTTGTGTCCAAGTGAACGTTGGTGCCAGATTTCAAGAAATTCCCTCAAGGTGTTACTGAGATATATACGATCTAAAACATGATAAACAGAGTCTGAGGAACTCCATTCAAAATCCTGCTGTTTTTAAGTTTCCTTCAGTGTCACAGTGAACCACTGAGAGTCGTCTGAACATCAGTGGAGACCAGCAGCTGATCACAGTGAATTCTGCTGCTGTGAACCCCTCACCTCCGTCTGAAATTTTACCCTGGAAACCCTCAGTCTGGACTGAACCAGACACACAAACAGATTTTCTTCTTTATCTGTTCACTCTCTGCCAATGAGGACAGACTCAACCTCAGGTGATTCACACCTGTGTGAGAGTGTGTGTGTGATGACAGTTGGCAGCGGCAGCAGTAATCTTCCCCTGCGGTGCCTTCGTGGACGATCCAGACAAAACAACACACATGGTCTGACTATAACTGACTGACTGAGGGGGATCTGTAACTGTCACGAGTCCAGTTGAAGATAATCAGTCAATAACCACACACAGCGAGTTATTAAACCCTCAGTGACAGAACATAAATCCTTTAAATCCACCTCATGCCAACCGCCACTGGTACAGATGATGAACACTCTCTGGTTGAAGCTGTGGTGTCTTAAAGAATTAATCCAAAGACAAACAGACGCTGCTGCAGCACGACGTCAGATAGATTACTGTCTAAAGTCGGATACAGAAGCCGGATCTGTGGAGGCGCTAACGTGGCTACAGGCTGTTCATAGAAGATAAACTCTGTCTGTTTGAACCTGAGTTTTGTTTTCCATGTTTTTCAGTGTGATGATTGACAGGGACAAAAACCTTTGGAATCAGTGCAGCATTGATGAAGAGCAGTGAACAGCTGCTGTGGTGTAATCTAATGGATTACAAAGTACGTCCACTAAAACAGACACAGACTCAGATTGTTCTTCATGATGACAGGATTCCTACAGAGACAGAGCTTTTTATTAAAGAGTCAGATCCTTTAGTTTAACCAGAAACATCTCTATATATCTCTACCAGACTCCATTGACAAATACAGGGATTTTACAGGAGCTAACACCACTGACTCCATCCCATTCTTTGATAAATTTAAGCCATTTTTGACTGAATGAATGAAGACGGACATATTGAACTAATGACAGAGGTTACGTGATGTTGTGTTTGAGATGAAGTAACACAGCTTTTCTGACAGAAGGATGTTTCCATGAGTTTTAATGAGGACAGCTGAGTGACAAACCAGTTGATGCATTTACAGTGAATTCAAAAATGTTCCAGACTGAAAGCACAAAGTAACATGAAGTCAGAACACTGTGTGGGTTCACCTGCATTATCCAACCAAAACAGAAACTGTTTTAAGTACAATCATAAAAGGTGAGTTTTACGCAGCTGAGCTGGAGACAGAAACAGGAACACACGTAGTTTGAATGTGGATTTATCTTTCATCCATCAAACAGAAGTTATAATTTAAAAGCTCTAAAACGTTTCTGAGTGGAGACGGTGTCGAAACTCTGAGAGGTTTATTGTCTCGAGCAGAGTTGACACAAAACTAAAGGCTGTTTGTAAATGCGAACAGTCAAAAGCAAGCGAAGGAAGAAACTTGCAAATCGTGCAAAAATCTGACATTTACATTTTCACTCACCATCACAATAAAAATCTTCGTGCTTCCTCTGGAGGAAGGTTCACCACACCTGCTAATACTGTTTCAGATGGACATTCATCTTAACTCTCGCGTTTTCCCCCTGGTTTAGTTTGGCGGTCGGTCTGATCCGGTTCGATATGGTCAGGACCAGTTCTGTCCGGTCATGTAGTACCCGGCTGGGTCGGAGAGGAGGCACTGGTTCTGCTGACTGGTGCTTCGGTTTTTGGCGTCGATGAGGAGCAGAGGAGACTGGGAGTAATGGCCAATGATTTCGCTAACTGACGGGAAAGACTGAACACACACGCACAGATCAGATAATACGATCGATTACAAGATTAACGATCAATCACCGATCAGGTCAGAGCTGAGGTTTGTTCAGCTGCAGTTCCTCCAACGTCCACTACATCATCAGACTTTTTACCTTTGCTTTTAAACCACTGTATGCTGCATTTGTTTGAAAGGAGCACCAGCTTTAGCATGTCGGAGAGTCTACGGTGGCGTCAGTGACAATAGCCAGTACTGCTCAACAGCTATATAAACCACGTGACGATGTATATCGCTAATTAACGTGTAGTAGATGCATGTACTCGCCATACACAGCACCAGGAACGCATGCCTTATTGTTGATATAATGTCTTATTCTAAGCAATGAAACACGATGTAGTCTACGGTGATACACTAATAAAATATGTTTCATTCCACAGTTGCAATCAATTGCAGAGTTACTGCATTCACAAGGACGGGCCTGACGGACAGTCGAGGACCGATCGCTGTGATAACATCTGTGAAATGAGCTTCATCTTTACCTCCTGGACTTTGAGTCCGGTTCCCAGCAGGAACTGTTGGTTCTGCTGTCTGATCTGGATGTTGTAGACCTTGTCCTGGTAGAAGACCATCAGGGTGAAGGGCTGAGAATCCAGCTGCCGGGTGCTGTCCCTCACCAGGTACGCCCCGTCCTCCACAGGGAGACACATTCAGACGTGAGGGACGGACATCACAGAAAAACTCAGGTAAAACTAAAACTGAGGTGGAAAATAACTAAAGTACATTTACTCAAGTACTGTGTGTAACTAGAAGTTTAAGGTGTTTGTATTTTACTGCACCACATTCATTTAACACCTGCTGTTTGTAGTTCCCTCAGTCTGAGGCTTCGTCCACACTAACACCTTTTAAAACTCATTACGGTTGCTATGGTTACCACATTCATCTTCCTGATTGGTCACGCTCCGATCACATGACCCTTTTCAGCCTTGACTCTCAGTGGTGAATGTAACATGGAGAATGAATCACAGGTGTTTGTGTTTCCTGTCATGTGATCTGTGTTTTAAGGTGTGTTAGCTTAGACTGAGATTCTGATACAGAGATAAAACATATCAGTTTGGACAGAGCCTTAAAAAACTTAAAAACATGAAGAGTCTGAATGAAGCTCTGCAGCTAAAGAGCAGTGAGAGCTTCCTGTGGATTTATGGACGTTTACTGGAGACGAACTTCAGAGATAAATATCCTCAGAACGTGTTTCATGTGTTTGTGTTCAGGTTTGACTGAGTTATGATTTGAAGAAATATTTATGATGCTAATTGTTTCAGTCTGTTTTAAGTTAATGAACCACTGCCTTAATGTGAGAACACTAATTATTCTAATAATTCTACCTCTGATACTTTAGCTACATTTTACTCATTATACTTATGTACATTTAGAGTAGATCTTTAAATGTGGGACTTTGTGGTATTTCTACTTTAAAATAGCTCAAGGATCTGAGCACTTCTCTCACCTCAGTTCATCTCTGTCTGAAAAATATCAACAACATCTTGCTCAAAACAAACAAAAATAAAACATTTTCAGATTTACAGCAGGAGAATTAGTTTCCATTTAATGTTTAAAGAATGAATGAAGTGTTTATCAGTGTTACCTTTCTGACCCGTTTCAGACATCCCTCGGCCTGACCCCGGGTCACTTTACCCACGTACCAGAGAGGATCCAGCTCCTGTAACACGATATTATACTGTGTTAACACAAAGACAACAGCTCCACCTGCTGTTTACACAACAGAAATACATAAACGACTTCACTGTTTTATTTCCACTGTGTCTTATCTGTTTTATTATTATGATTTGTGTTCTGTTACCTGTGTGTGTGACGCTGTGGGCGGAGGACGAAACGATCTGTCTGATCCGGCGAAGCTGCCTCTGTGTTCGACCTTTCCTGTAAAGGTTACAGAAGGTCAATCCATCAGGCTCCTTATTTATTTATTTGTTTGTTTGTCTGTCTCCTCCCCTAATTTATTTTATGGGTTAGTTATAGTCGTCGTAGAGACGCCCACAAAGATCAGATTATAACTCGAACCCTGGTGGTATCAGTCTGAGCATCAAACAGAGGATTTTCCCAGAATGTGGATCTACTGCTTTAATGTTGATGTTGTTTTCTTACCAGATTGCAGCCTGTGAGGCAGAGAGCCAGCAGAGGGAACACTGGGAGGCAGACTGCTCAAAGACAAAACAGATTATTGATCGTACAGAAACATTCAACATTAACAGGTTATTTTGTGTTGACGTGTAGTTCCGGTGTTCTGACAGCAGGGGGCAGCACCGCACAGTTAAAGAGTGAGTCAAGACAGGAGAGGAAGAAAAATAAATGTGAACAAAACAGTGAAGAAAACTTTATTTAAACTAAAATGGGTCCATGATTGGACCCTGTGGTACCCCATTAATTTTTCTGACCTGTCTCCATGGCGTGACGGGGGCCCAGGGAGTCCAGGGCGGGGGGGCAGACTTTTATTGTGGAGGGGGAAGGTGTTGTGTTTAGGAGCTGGAGGAGAGAGTCAGAATTTCGAGAATCAAACCCAGGCCTTTCTCAGTACAAACATTATATATAAGGAGAAGAAATGAAATAAGATAAAAATGATAAGAAGGAAGATAAATTAATCTCACCTTCATCATGTGGTGGCTGAAGAGAGAACAGATCACAAATTTACCATCATAACAAAACATATACATAACAAAAGTATTTTCACGTTTTGTCTAAAGTTTTATGGATTTATTTCTCATCTGTTTTAATATTTTTGCGGTCTTTTTTGGTTGTTCAGTTATTAATATTTCTACTTTAAGTACATGATACAGGTTGTATACATTTTATCACAACTGCTGCACAAATAAAAAACACACACACTTTGCTGCTCACCTCTCTTCTCCCGTCAAACCTGTTGAACCGAATCAACAAAAATCTGATTATCATCAAATAACTTCAATAACAGCTGAAAATCCAGATAAACTGGACTGACACTCGATAATGAACTGATTGGAAGACTTGTTCTTTTACTGAGTAATTTAATTTTTTATTATTTGACAGACGACCTGTTGGGAGGAGGCCTGGCAGAGGAGTTGCTCCTGTTGATGGAAGAGGACGGAGGAAGAGCCGGAGGCTTGGACCAGGTGGGAGGCTCCTGGATCTCCGGCTGAGGCCTGAACACAAACACACAAAAATCACACATATTGATTTAAAGTAGAGACAAAAGGTCTACAATTATTTACCAAGTAGTAATTGAGCTAACTGAATATATTAAGTGACATTTCTATCAGGTTTGTGTCGGTTAAGATTAACAGATAATAACATAATTACTGACATTAAAAGTTTTTAGTAAATTATGTGTGCACTTACTTCCAAGACGGTGTGCGCGGCTGAAACAAATAGAAATTCAAATTAAAACAATTTAATACAAAGTTTATTTAAGTATTAAAAACAACAACAAAAGTTACGAGGAGGTTTTCAGTGTTTTACGACTGGAGTTCCTCTGGGTTCTGTTCTCGGCCCAGTTCTTCTTTTCAGTTATTTACTTTACTGATAAATTCAGTTTATTTATAATCAAGGTTACATGAAATGACTCAAAATTAACTGAATGAAAACTTCACTTCCTTCAGTAACAGGAGCTCAGAGTGACATTAACATCCTCTGTCAATGATTGTAAAGTTTGTTTTAAGAAAACTCACCCTGTCCAGTGAGTTGGGTCCTGTGAGGAGAAAACAGAATCAGTTTGCAGATAAATCCATTCTCAGTTTGGATTATTAAAATATCACATTTTATTTATTTATTTATGGGTTTTTTTTCAGAGTCAGATGACGAGTTCATCCTTTATTTATGAATCTGAAATGTCAGATGGTCCCTGAACGCACGAAAAACTGTAAGTAACAAAAGATTTTTTAAAATATTTTTGACAAAAAATGTAAATATTTATCTCTGTAGGTTATTTTTCATAGAAATGAAGTGAAATCAACTGAAAAGTAAAATTAAACCTTATGTAATAAAGTAGTGATAGTGTCAGTCCTGGGTTTAGAGTTACCTCTGATGGGGGACGAGTTAGATCCTGAATCTCTGCCTGGTTTGTTGCTACGAAAGATCTGCGGCGGCTCAGGAAGAACTGAACACAACAAACCAACAGAGTTAATGTGACAGACGACCACAGAGACCAATCAGGAACTCTGTCACATGACCTGAACATACTGTCAACATGATGATAGGATTACTACAGAGACAGAGCTTTTTATTAAAGAGGAAGATCCTTTAGTTTAACCTGAAACATCTCTATATCTATCTACCAGACTCCATTGACAAAAACAGGGATTTAACACAGGAGCTGCTGGAATACCACTGCCTCCATCTGTTAGTGTGTCTGTGTTACTGTGTGACTTTCAGTGGTGGAAGAAGTAATCAGATACTTCACTGAAGTAAAAGTACCACACAGTAACACAAACACACTAATATAGGGTTCCATTTGTACCAAAAATATGTCTTTGTGCTATGTTCATGTCTAACGTTAGCCAGCTAGCCTAGCTAGCATTAGCACCAGCTGGTAAAAGCAGTTACCTCTCATATAAGCTATGGGCTTTACAGGATGTTTCTTGCTATGAGCCTGACAAAAATAGAATAAAAAGAAAGTATCTAAGCATTATTCACTTGTGGTGAAGATAGCTAGCTAAGGTTTATTAGCCGCTAAAGCAGCTAAAGCAGCAGCTCCTGTGTTCTGCCCATTAAAATTCCTGTTTTTGTCAATGGAGTCTGGTAGAGAAATAAATGAGATATATGTTGTGGTTTTGGATTGTCAGTCTGGGTTTTCAGGGTGATGGAGTGTGTTACCGTGTGAACTCACATTTCCCTGATGCTCGTCCACAGTGAGGGGAGGGGTCTCTTCCGGCGGGAGGTCCAGCCTACAAACACACACACCAGCTGTAATCTGAGTATAAACTGACTTAATGTTTAAAACCCTGTGGGGACGGACTCACCATCCGGGGGGACAGGGAGGAAACTGGGGGGCGAGGACACACAGCAGGGGGCGCTCTGGACGACACGTGGTTATCCCTGTTGTCTACACACACAGTCATCGGTCAGTGTGTTAGCAACATGTAAAGGTACAGTGTGTGTGTCTGACTTTGTAACCATGGTTACCGATGTAGTCTCCGTCTCCGATGGGGAGGGTGGGGCACAGCTTGTGGGCCAGGTCCTCTGGAGGTTCAGAGGGAGGAGGCTCGTAATCGTTGGCCCCGTCTGGGTCGTCGTTCGGGGACTCGTAGTCTCCCCCGCTGCCGTCGTCGTCGCCGCTGTTTGGACTCTCATAGTCGTCATCGTCGAACTCGTCATCCTGACGGAGCGAAGGAGGAGGAGAGAAGTGACTCCACCCACTCAACCCACAACACTGTGCTCAGTGTTAGTCCAACATTATGGATTCATACAGAGACAGAGCTCTAGAAACATCTCTATATCTCTCTACCAGACTCCATTGACAAAAACAGGGATTTAACCAGGAGCTGCTGGAATACCACTGCCTCCATCTGTTAGTGTGTCTGTGTTACTGTGTGACTTTCAGTGGTGGAAGAAGTAATCAGATACTTTACTGAAGTAAAAGTACCACACAGTAACACAGACACACTAACAGATGGAGGCAGTGGTATCTATGAGGTTCCATTTGTGCCAAAAACACGTTGATGTGTCGATGTCTATGTTTTTGTTTATATATATGTACATTTCTGTTTTTGGTTTTGTCTGTGTCCATTTTCATGTCATATAATGACAAGAATATATCACATATAATTCAACTTTAAACTGTAATATCTATTTACTAGCCACCAGGTGCTAATGTTAGCCAACTAATCTAGCTAATGGTAGCAGTAACAGTTAGCAGGTACCTCCTGATATAAGCTAGGATGTTTCTTGCTATGAGCCCACAAAAATAGTGAAAACAGCTAGAGATGACCATCTATTTTCACCATAGCTGGGCAAAGATAGCTAGCTAAGAGTAAAATAAAACCCATGGCTTGGGTACCTGCTTCTAACCACCGGAGGCTAACCAGTGCTACCGTAGACTAGCCTGGGCTTAGCTATCCGTCTTCGCTCAGCTAAGGTGAAAATAGATGGTCATCTCTTACTGTTTCTACTATTTTTGGGGCCTCATATTAAGAAGCTTATATGAGGGGTATCTGCTTTTCTAACACTAACTATGTTAGTTGGCTAACGACAGCACCCACTGGCTAGTAAATAGCTAGTACAGTTTAAAGTTGAATTATATATAGAAATAAACATAGCACAAAGACATATTTATGGAACAGATGGAGCCCCATATTCTTCCAGCAGCTCTCAATAAAATTCCTGTTTTTGTCAGGAGTCTGGAAGAGATATCAGCTCAGGCTCTGTAAGAAATATCAGACAGATGAAGGTCAGACTTACGAACTCATCTTCTCCCCAGCCCTGAACATCAGCTGTGGGGTCTGTACAGAGGAAATCAGCCGTTAACGTCTGATATTTATAGATGGACTCAGTTTAATAAGAACAGTGTTTATTAACGGAAGAGGAGAAACTCAGAGAGATGAACAGAGAGAAGAGAGAGAAACAGGAAATAAACAAGATAAACAATCTCTCTCCCACTCTTTATAAACACAGTCTATCTGTTATCACTGCTATCTTTGTCCTTCGACCTGAAGAACTGAGAGATAAAACTGTTCTTACCTGGTTCGTGATATTTTGGCGTCGACCTGGAAACAAACACAAACAGGAAGTAGATTTAATAAAGCTTTAAATCCCGACAGGTAAGTGAACGTCACATCTCCAGGACCATAAACTCACCTTTTCCCAAACAGACCTCTCTTCTCCTCCTTCTTACTGATCTCACTGCTGATCTTAGAGATCATCCTGACGAGACAGAGAAAGACATTAATCTACCCCTCCTGGCTAACCTGGCTAATATTAGCACTGGTTAGCACATGCTAGTAAAAGCTGGTCAACATGAAGATGTGGCTCATAACAAGAAACACCTGTAAAACCCAGAGTTTATATCAGGGGAACCTGCTTTTACCAGCAGTGTAACGTTAGCTGGGTTAACTAGCTAACATTAGCGTAATGTAGCTGGTTAGCTAGCTAACGTTAGCTGGGTTAACTAGCTAACATTAGCGTAATGTTAGCTGGGTTAGCTTACGTTAACGTTAGCATCTCTGGCGTCACACTGTTGTTTTTCAGCATCTTGAAAACAGGAGAGATTCTGGGGAGTTGGACCAGGAAACAAAAACAGGTGGACAGAGGACAGGTGGAGTCAACTGGTGGCTGTGGGCGGAGCTACAAAAAAAAAGGACTGTCAGTGAAGTACTCACGGAGCGTGGAGTTTGGGGAATTTCTGCAGGTCGTTATCGCTCAGATTCTGCAAAAAGAGAAACAGAAAAGTAGGAAATCTTTCTCTCTCTCCACCTCCTCCACCTCTCCATCAGTCTCTCTACATGGTTTTGATTTTACAAAGTTGACCGAGGACTTGAACTCACCACGAATCTGTGTCCACTGATGCTGTTCTTCAGCACAGCTTTATCACAGCCGGACAGGTTCATCTGTACAGACAGGAAGCACAGTCACACCTCCACCCTCAGACCTCCACCCTCAGACCTCCTCAGACCTCCACCCTCAGACCTCCACCTTCTCCTTCCTTTCCTACCTCCTCCTTTCCTTTTTTCTTCCTCCCCTTTCCCACACCCCCTCTTCTTCCCTACCTCCACTCTTCCTCCCCTGCCTTTCCTACGTCATCTCCACCTTTCATCTCCTACCTCCTCCTTTCCTTTGCTCCCTTCCCTCCTCCTCCTCTAGCTTCTTATCAAACTGCCTCCCTCCGTCTGGTCTCACATTAGTTGTGTTAAAGTTGTGTTTGTTCAGTGTTGTGGTTTTCACTCGTCCTGGTTTAGTTCTCGCTGCAGGTCTCTTCAGAGTCAGAACAGACAAAGGCGTAACGTCTGACATTTAGGACTCGGCTGAGCAGAAACCTGAATCAGTTTCATCTAAATGTTCCTGATAAGAACAGATGTTTCAGTCTGAGGAGGCTGGAACTCAAACAGGAACACTTGTTAGTTTATTAGTTTATCGTTGTCGTCGTGCTTCACAGTAGATAAATATCAACATTAGAAACAAGGTCGTCCTCACCCACAAGAAGAGGACCACAGTCTGTTATTTATGGGGGTTGGGCCGCTGTAATTTGATTAACCACAGATTTGCACAATATAAGGTCAGTCACCAACAGACGAACAACCTCCAGTCGTCATTTTTAAGTTATTTTCAGTCTGACTGGTGTTTTCTTTAATAACCAGTTGATTGTTCAGTGAATAAAATGTCAGATTATAATTTCTGTTGTTGTCTGAACAACACTTAAAAACCAGTTTACCTGACACGAGGCCACAAAGACACAGTTGTTCTCTGACTCTTGTCGTTGATATACGAGTGTTTGTAGTCGTTTTGTCTCTGTCGCCATTTTATATCTCATAGTTGTTGATATGCATACATATATATATATATATATATACACACACACACACACACACACACGAGTCTTTGTAGTTGCAACATGAGTCTCTGTTTTCACTATATGACTCTTTGCAGTCGACATATGAATCTTAGTCGTTCTGTCTCTGCCATCATTTTATGTCTTATAGTTGAAGATATACAAGTCTTTGTCGTCAATATATGACTCTTTGTAGTTGTTTTGTGTCTCTGTTGTCGATATACAAGTCATTGATATATGAGTCTTTGTAGTCAATTTGTCCCCGATCAACATTTTGTGTCTCTTTGTTACCGACTCTTTGTTCTCATTTTATCTCTTTGTAGTCAGTCTATGTCTCATAGTTGTCGATATTCAAATTTTTGTTGGCGTGTTATGTCTCTTTGTTGTCATTATACGAGTCTTTGTAGTTGTTTTGTATCTCTGTCATCAATATGTGAGTCTGTCGTTGTTCGTCTCAGAGTTGTTGATGTACAGGTCTTTGTAGTCGGTTTATGTCTCTGATGTCTCTTCTCGGTTGCTGTTGGTCTGAACCTGGTCGGTCGGATCAGTGATCCATCCCTGATACTAACAAACCAACAGCCTGTCACAGTCTGACTCAGGTGGAGGACTGATGGCAGCCGGCAGGTGATGATATGTTAATTAATGATTAACTATCTGCGGCTTGTCTCAGTTCATTGACCTCAGAGACAGAAAGACAGAGTATATGTACTGTGGGGGGGTCTCACCCTCTTCAGGTAGTCTGCCAGCTGCTGTGGGCTCCACCCCATCACCTCCGACCTGGATGGCACTCGGTCCGAGCTCATCCTGTGTCCTCCTCCCGTCCTCTCAAAGACACGGCGTCCGTCCAGATGACGTCAAACCCGACTCTGGTGCTCGCCTAACGAGACACGACCACCATCTGACGGTCAGCTGGAGATGATGTTTTATTTCTGAGTCGTCGCCTCAGCCTCGGTCCTTCACAGACTTTATTTCCTTCCAGGTCTCTGACTGACAGACGGGCCTCGTTCCTCACCACTCCTTCCTGCGAAATGTCAAACCAAACTTCTCTTTAAGATTCGCAGAAAATAAAAAGTATTAACTGTCTTCAGAAAGTTTTACTTCCTCGGGTCGACTCACCGCCGTCCAACTCCAGAGTCTTCGAAACAAAGTGAAGAAGAGAGCAAAGTGCAGGCAGACATGTCACCGTGGAACCAAAATGGCTTCCTTCTTTCTGTCTCTCTCTCTCTCCACTCTCTGTATGTGTCTATGTCTCTCTGCCTCTCTTTCCTCCCTTCTCTCGCTGCCTCCCTCCCTCTCTCTGTCAGAGGAAGTGACTGTGCAACGAGGGGGGGGTGAAGGCAGCACCCCCCCCCGTCTGACCACAGAGCGGAACAGATGCTGTTGCTGCACCCACTCGCTGCAGCTCAGCGACTGACGTGAAACCATAAAAAAAACACCAGAGGAAGAGGCAGACTCTGGATCAGTTTGACGACTCAGGTTCTTCAGGTCATCACTGATCCCAGATCAGTTTGATGGACGAGCCTCCGTCAGTGGAGTTTTAGTGTCGAATGGTGGAAAACAACTACAAGCACTGTACTCAACTACAGGTTTAGTTACTTTTATTCTTTGTACTTCTACTCCATTACAGTGACGATTTTACACACAGAAACATGCACTTTATTTATAACTACCTGCAGGTAAAAACAGGTGTAATGGTGCGTTCACTTTACATCGGAGGTTGGAGCTGGGAGTGACGTAAAGCCGGCCTTTAAAAGGATTGACAACCAAAACACCAAGATGTGGGCTCATAGCAGGGTGATTCTTACTCATCTATTTTCACTTTAGCTGGGTGAAGCTAGCCAGCTAAGGTTAGCTTTATTAGCTTAGCTGGGCAGCACAGAAAAGCTAACTATGCTAGCTTACGGGGATCCTGCGCTGTCGTTCATTGGGTGACTTACGGGGCAAAATAAAAGTTGATGGCGTCAGAGAATCAGATCTGCTCCACCTGAAGAACACCTCAGTAAAATAACAATCCTGAACAGTCAAAGTCTGTCTGTCTACTGACGTTATCGCTACATGCTCAGTAAACTCGGTTTCATATTGGGCTGTGCTCCAGTGATTTGTTTGTTTTCATCGTCAGTACTTTCTCAGAGTGTGAATATTACGCTGATTACGATTTCTCTGAGCTTTAACATCGTCAATAAAGACATCAACCAATCA
The DNA here is from genome assembly GCF_001640805.2 of Lates calcarifer. Taxonomy (NCBI): domain Eukaryota; kingdom Metazoa; phylum Chordata; class Actinopteri; family Centropomidae; genus Lates; species Lates calcarifer. The sequence goes on from NW_026118176.1 coordinate 18,236, forward strand.
CAGACCAACAGAGGCTGATCAGGGTCAAAGGATCCTGGTCCTCAGCCTCCTGATCAGGACCTCAGACTGTCCCACAGACAGAAACATGTCCTGAACCAGCCTTGGTGTGTAAAGACCTTCAGACTGATGCTTGATGTTTAACAAAGATGACAGACTGTAAATATGCACATTCATCAGCTGGTTAGCTTAGCTTAGCATAAAGACTGGTTACAGGTGGAAACTGTTAGCCTGGCTCCTCTGGAGTTCCAGTTCTTGACATGTGGTGTATTTGTCCTGGTTTCTGTCTCAGCTGCTGCCTCAGTTATTTAAACTCGAGTCGTAGGAAAACCCCTCGTCTCCTTCCTCCTCTGTCAGTCACAGCGGGTGATTCTGAAACTCAGGACTCGACTCAGACCTGCAGAGACGGAAGAGGAGGATCTATAAAGGCCAGACCTCATCCTGGTGACTCAGAGACATGCAGTCTGCAGGGACAGAGAGAGAGATGCATGCTGGGAGCTCAGATATAAAAATACATTTCCCACATGCAGAAGCAGCGGTTGCAGCTGATGGTAACAGCGGCACTGCAGTGTGAAAATGCAAATTTAAAAAGTCAGTTCAGCTTCCCAGAGTCTAGAATAAACTCACAGTCACACCTCATTAATCCTCATTAATATTATTAGTAGTCATAGTATTATAGGAGAGTTTAATGTGTTTTCTGCCTGATAACATGGAAACTCTTGTTTGGTGACACTTCTAAGTTTCAAACATTAAATAAAGATTTATTAAATGGTTTCAAATTCTCTGTACACCGGCTCCTTTGTTCAGATATTGGATTTGTGTTTTTAAAAGTTTCGTGTTCACACGACAATGTTGTAAAACGATCTTCGTTCACACTGATTGAAAACGCAGTAGTATAGCAGACCAGCAGATGGCGACGTAACATGATGAGTCTGTAACACAAACATAGTGGGAGCTAACGTTAGCACCAGTTAGCACCCCAGGTTGGGTTTCACCTTAGCTAGCTATTCTTCGTCAGCACAGAAAAGGACTGAAACGAGAGATGTCAGAAACACCCTGTGAAACCAGCAGGTGCTGCTAGTTAGCTAGGTTAGCTAATGTTAGCACTACAACCATTTCTTCTTCTCTTTCTCGGAAACCTGGAAAAAACCCGGAAGCAGTGTTTTTGTCGGGTTGTGACATCACGACTCGACAAGTTGTGTTGTCAGTTTCCATGGCAACAGTATAGGTGGCATTTTCAAAAGATCACACTGTGGAGGAGGCCGGTTTCAGACCCGACACGCTGTCGTCGTGTGAACAGGGAAAAATTAAAAAGCTAAGTTTTCAAGTGTAATTCTCCACAGTTAGAAGAGTAGAAAAATAGAAACATTAAACTGCTGTCTCTCCTGTCAGAGCTGAACCACGTTCAGACCTTTGTGATCTGCAGGTGATAGGAGGGTCTCTTCAGGTAGGCTCCGCCCCCTGCCTGTCTCACCTGCACACCTGAAGACTATGAGCTGATCTGAGGAGCAGATATCCACAGAGAGGTACATTTTAAACCTCGATCAATACTGTTATTGATCAGTTTGACGCCGTAAACAACCTGATGATCTGATGTTTGTCTTCTGTTGCATGATCTCACCTCAGCCCTGTTTCCTCTCATCGTTCCTGTCAGGTGAACCCGGTGATGAACTGCTGCTGTGGTAACACTGCTCTTTACACTCAGTCAGGTAATAGAACATGGACCTGTGTGTGTGTGTGTGTGTGTGTGTGTGTGTGTGTGTGTGTGTGGGCGGGACTCCTACAGATTCTGACATGTTTACACCAGACTCCACTGACAGAAACATGATTCTTTCTGAGCAGAACACAGGAGCTGCTGGAATACCACTGCCTCCATCTGTTAGTGTGTCTGTGTTACTGTGTGGTACTTTTACTTCAGTAAAGTATCTGATTACTTCTTCCACCACTGAAAGTCATTGTTATCTAGTCTGACGTCTGGAACAACAGTACGAGGGTTTTTAAAACCTGTCTTAACTCAAATCAAGACTATTAAGGACTACTAAAGACTTGCAGAGACTCTGATCCAGACTCTCAACAACACTGAAACCTGTCCAGTTTCATATAGAGCCTGTGAGTAGATGTTCAGCTGTGTCATTGATCTTCCTCCAACTCTCTGACTGCATCTGAAACCAGCTCAGTACGTTCATGGTTTCTTCATCCTGAAATAAAACTGTTAATGTCCTGCAGAGTCCAAACACCTGAGTCCTTCATCACTGTGACAACAGAAAGGTAAACAACTGTTTTTGTTTACAACACGATCAGTTTCAGACTCTGTGGTCCAGTTGTCTCTTTTGTCTGAAGTCCCACAGTTCCCTTCATAGTTTCCTCTCAGTTTTATATTATTTCATCGGTTTGTTTTGAACTCGTTTCCTCTCAGTAACTGAACGTCAGGATTATCTCGACCAAAATAACTGAAATGAACAATATTACTGTGATAATTCTGAAAGTCTGCTTTAAAGTCTTTGAACTGAAATCAATGTTTCAGTTAACGTTTAAGGACAAACTGTAGTAAACTGCGATCAATCCTCCTGTTGAGCTACTTAGCTAACGTTACCTGGCTAACGTAATGAATTAAACTGAGTGAAGGAGAGAAGATGTGCACACTGACTCTGTTTGTTCTCCTGTTTTAAATAAAGCTTTGTCTGTGACAGGAAGCGTTGATGGAGCAGATTAGTGAAGCTCTGCTGCTGCCGTCAGTTTGGTCATTAATCAGCTCAGAGGGAAGAGAAGTGACTTCCTCTTCTTCTTCCTGTTGATCAAACTCAGGCGGCTGCACAGAAACACAAACAGAGAGCTGCTGCCTGTACCTGTCTGTCTGCAAAACACATCATTTCATTCGTTAAACGGACTCACCTGCTCCTCACCTGTCTGTGTTGGCTCCTCCCTCATCACCTGATCTCTGACACAAACAACCTCCGAGTCATTTTTAGGAAAAACACCAAAGGTTCAAAGATATGAGGGTTACATCACATTCAATGACTTTCCAGGCCCACTTCCCTCAGATTCAAGGACCCGGCAAGGCTTGGTCTGAGACTCTGATGACTAATAATTGTTGTTGTTGAGCCTCTGACTGTGCAGCATGAGGCCTGTTTATTAACCTTCATTTGTTCCTGTTCTCTGTATCTGTTAAGTCATGACACAAACTAAAAAAACTGTTTCCACGTCCAGATTCACTGAGGCCAGTTTGACTCCAGCAGGCACTAACGTTAGCCGGCTAACCTAGCTAACATTAGCTAACATTAGCCCTGCTGATAACAGCAGGTCCTCCTGATGGAAGCTCTGGGTTTTACAGGTGTTTCTCTGCTAGTCAGCTAAGGTGAAAATAGACTAATAGCTAACTATCTTCACTAGTTCTGAAGACTGACAAACAAACCAGCTAACGTTAGCCTAGTTAGCAGCTAAGCGTTAGCTGTTGAAAGTTAGCTGTTGGTTGTGACATTAGACTTAACAACGAATACACAAAGGTGTGACCTCACTGACCTCTGAGTGTAAAGATCACGAAATATTGATTATCAGTTGATCAGATGTTTACATATTGACCTGAATATTGATGAATTCTGTGTCTGACATGTTGAAACTAAATCTGTTTAATCCAGACTCTGAAGATCCTGATTCAGAACCACAGAGAACAGATGAGTTCAGCGATTCAGAGTGAAGAACTGATCAGATTTCAATCAGCTGATATTGATCAGAGGTTGACTCTGATTATGAAATTGGAAACGGTCCCTGAAGGCATCACAGAAACGCTGATGAGCCTCCTGTGTGTTTGTCGTGGTGCGTTCACTAACACAAACAGAAACTGAAGCAGCTGGAAACAAAAAACTTTATTCTTTATGAAAATCTGAAGTTTCTACAACAAAAAACAGACGAAAACTGAACAAACATCTGCGTCTGTTTGAGCTTTTCTCTGCCGTCAGAAATAAAGTTAACAGGTCAAAGTTCAGACTGTTGTTGTTTGTCTGTGTATTTATCAAATTAACGTTTATTTCTGTGTGAAGGAGAAAAGCTCCGACAGCTCAGAGTCTCTGGTTTCTGATGAGGTTTTATCTGCAGGGACTCGAACACATCGTCAGTTTTCTTATCTTAAAGGAAACTTCCACAGATTTCTTTCTTGTTTTCGAGCGTCTGTTTCTCTCAGATCTGAAACCTTTTCTCTGCAGCTTCACTGACGAAGCCTTAGGATCTCTGACAGGAAGCTGCAGGAGGACAGACAGCGATGGATCAAACTACCAAAATAAGAGTCCTGGCTGTAAATGAAAAAGTAAGAGTCTGAACCAGGACGGTGAAGGAGTCGTCCTCCGTCCTGTGTTACAGTCTGCTTCTGGTCTCAAACTCCACCTGACTGAAAAGGAGGAGGAGCAAAAACCAGCTTCCTGTCCCGGTCCTCGGCGTGGACTCGTGTGGCGAAGCGTCAGTGACTCTTCTTGGACGAGCCGAAGCCGGAGAATCCCATCACCGCCGCCATCTCGTCGTCCTCCTCGAAGTCCACGTCCTCCTCCGCCCGACGCTTCCTCTCCTTCTGCTTCTCCTTCTTGTACGCCTTCGCCTTCTCCTCCTGAACAAACAACACATAACAGCACACTCGCCAGGTCAACTTCACTTTGTTTGTTTGTTTGTTTGTTTGTTTGTTTGTGTTGTGTCGTATGATGTCGTGCATCCTCTCACCTCCTCCCTCAGCTCCTTCATGCGCTCCTCAAAGTCGTACTCTTTCTGTTTCTCCTCCAGCTTCTTCTTGTTCACCTCGAAACGCTTCTTCACCTGATCCAGAGACGATCGCTCCACCCTCATCGACATGCCCAGGTTCCTCTGGTCTGTAACACACACACACACACACACACAGTTTCAACATGATTCCAGTCTGAGTGTTTTCTCTCTGCAGGTGTGAGACCTGCAGCTGGACTCTCCTGACGTGAACTCACGTTTTTTGCCGTTGATGTGATCCAGGAAGTTGATGGAGTCCTTCACGACGCAGTCGCAGACGTTACAGTAATAACTGAAAGAGAAGAAGAAAAACAGCCAATCAGAGCGAGGCGGCGGACGACACACACTGCAGAAGGTTAACGTGGCGGCGGCGGCGTACCCGCCCATCTCAGCCTGAGGGGTGGTCTTGGTGATGACGATGGTCTTCCCCAGCTTCGACTCCAGGTCCACCTTGTAGTCTCGGTGACGCAGGAGGTCCCTCTTGACCGGGGGCGCCGTCTTCCCTGAAAGAGAGAGAGAGGGTTCATCAGACGTCCTCTCAGGGTCAGGGTCAGGGTCCATGTGGTTTCTGTCTCACCATCTCTCCTCTCCCGGTCTCGCTCCTCAGCCAGGCGTTTCTGAGCCAGGTTCTCATACTCGTCTTTGTCCCACTTCCGACGGAAGTCGTTCTTACTGGACTGAGACAGAAAACAAAGACGAACGAGAGTCACAGGAGAAGACGACGACACTCAACAATACATGTATTATCTGATCACATGACCTCAGCTCTGTGTGTAGTTTACTTCTGTCCCTTTGTCCCAGTCACACGCTGTTTGTCCTTTACTGTTATTTAGCATTAATTCAATCTACAGTGTTAATTCATTTGTTCGTGTTTGTGCTTTTACTCTGAAAGAACCCGGAAGTCTTCCTGTTGTTGTTGCTAGCGCAGCTCATGCTAACACTTAGCAGCGGATACAAACAAACCAACACGCGGGCTGATCTCTAATAAATCGGTAGGATGGCGTTAGAAACCGCCGCCATGTCTGAAATAAAATCGTAAACTTTTAGCTGCTTTGTTGTTTATTAGCATGCTAACCGTCGTTAGCTGTTAGCTGACGAGCCGGGACCGAACGCCTGAACCAGGTTTTTAACACTTCAAACGGACCCGGTCCGCGCCGTTAGTCGCTCTGATAAACACTCAGACACGGTCCGAACTCAAAGCCTCGTTACATTCAGGTCGTTTCATGATTTTAACATGAAGAACTGCCTCAGATCAGGAACTCACCCCGCTGCCGGACGCCATCTTGTTTCCTTAGTGACGGAACACGGCACCGGGAGGCGGTTTAAACGGTGACGAGCGCCGCCTGCTGGACCGGAGAGTCGGTGTCTGGCAAGATGGCGTCCTGGATCAGTTTGTTACTTATATTAGTGCTACTGACATTAAAATGAAAAGTAACCACAGTTATTAAACAAATGTAATGAATTAAAAGTTACAACATTTCCTCTGTAATAGAAGTATTAACGAGTAAAAAGTACTCCAGTAAAATACAAGTACCTCAAAACTGTTACAGTACTTCAGTAAATGCATTTAGTTACATGACGCTATTCTTCTTCTTCTTCTGTCGGTTGGAGTGTGGAGCAGCTCCATCGCTGTTCTCCTCCATGACTTTTTACCGTGTGATTCCGACACCATCATCATCTGCTCACCTTTCCGTTTCCCCACGGACCCGGATCATGCGGCACAGGTGAGCCGAACAGGCCCCGCCCCCCTCGCCCGCCTCGCAGGTGCAGCTCATTAAAAAGCTGTGAAAGCGGAACAATGGCGTCTGTCCGTCTGAAGCGAAGGCGCCAAACTTAAACTGCAAAAATGTCAACGAGTGGAGAAACGGCCGCTCAGAGCCCGCTGCTCTCCTCCAGGTCTGTACCAACGCGGGAACACGCGTCATTTTAAACTGCGACACAGGTGTCACCTGTCCCGAGAAATACCGGGATATTAGATCACATTCACCGGGGGGTGAAGACTTTTTTGTCTCCTTCACTTCTAACGCTGTAGTTTGATTTAAAACCTGTCAGGAGTTTGTAAAATGTAAAAATCCAACGTGCTCTCTCTTCAGTCACCGCAGCGTGATGGTGAAAGACTTCACTGACAAATCGTCCAATTAGAGGCTGAAATCAAAGCCAGACTTCGTGGAAGCAGCCAAATGAGCGACAGCATGACCCCGTTTTAGCCCTGATTCTTCTCACATTTTGGAAAATGACATTTGCCGAATTAGTTGTGTAGTTCTGCAGTTTTTTCTCTAAACCGGTTCATTGCGGATGAACATAATGACATAGAGGGAAAGTGTAAGTGGGACTGAATCTAAAAATCAGTGTTTTATGTCTGTGTATTCGGTTAAAACTCACATTTCTTTGTTTTAAAGTCTTGTGAGTCCAGAGGCAAATAATGTGCTTTTGACTCCACAAAAAATATCTGACCGATAATCATTAGTGAGGAAAAACGTACAGTAAAATACTGTTAAAGATTAAACTGTTTCCAACATTGTTGGCTTGTGTCAATGTAAAATGAGGCGCTTGTCATTTCTCTAAACGTCTCACATGGTTTCAATAAGAGTTTGAGCTTCAACCCTTGGTCCCCCTCAAACAACTCTTTGACTTTTTATACTTAAAGTATGTTTGGCAGCCATTACTTTTACGTACAGACTTGTGATGGAGTATCTGTACCTGTACCCAGGATCTGGGTTCTACTTCTGTGGAGGTTGTACCTGCAGCCTCTGCTCAGGACAGACTCCTCCAGATGGTTTTTAAAGCAGGAAACTCTAGAGTTCAGACTGACAGTCTCTCCTGAGGTCTGAAGATGGTTTACAGCAGACAGGTTATTTTCTAGTGACTTTTATTGTGAAATACTGTTTTTAAATGTTTAATTATTAATTATAGTCTTAGATTTATATCAGTAAAATAAAATATCTGCTTTAAATCAGAGAAAATTCATGATACACTTCCTGTTTTTAGAGAAGTTATTTCAGTAAGTTTGTGTTGAGTGATGTAAACCTGTTGTATATGAAGGAGCTGCTCAGTGTTTACTGAAGCTGTGATGTTGATGTTGTTTGTTGTCTTCAGCTTCTGTTTCAGTCCGTGGTCGTGTGTTTGCCTGAAAGGCTGGTCAGCCGCCGTGTGGAACGGCCTCCCCGACCCGCTGCTGACCACCAACTCCTCCGGATGCTCCGCCCCTGAGCCGTGGCTCCTCCCCGGCTGCAGCTCTGTCTACGACAGCCTGGTCAGGTGAGAAACACCTGGTTGCGCTGTAACAAGTGACATTTGTAATTATTGAACCTTAAAATCTCAGCCTCTGTCGTTCCCCCTCGTCCTCTTCACAGTAACGTCTCTCCGATCCCGTCTCCTCCTCCGGCGAGCGGCCTGCGAGGACGAGAAAGATCTGCCGGCAACAAACTTCGCAGGTTCAACAACAAGACGTTTATGTTTTTATAGAGTCATTGTTTCCTGGATCACAGACGTCTCTGATCTGTTGTTTGTCTCTGTCAGGCCGTCCATCTTGGAGCGCTGCATCCTCAAAGTGTCCACCAGCAGCGTGGCTGTGGGGACGGACGATTTGGACAACAAGAGGTCAGTATTGTCAAAAACCTGGTTCAGTTCTGACAAAGTCTTGATAAGTTGTGGATTCGTCCAGATCAAACCCCTGTGGTTAAGCAAGTGAGACTACCTCCCCTCCATGGTCCCTCTTTTTCTGTGCAGGTCCCCCCTCAGTCGCTGCTACCCCCGCCTCCCAGATCCGGCCAACACAGAGACCAACGCTGCCGTTCTGAAGCGACGGCAGAAACAGATCCAGTATGGCAAAAACACCAGCGGCTACCAGAACTACCTGCAACAGGTCCCCAAGTGAGAAAACACACACACTGGACCACACTGGACCTAGCTTATGACTGACCAAACCAGACTGGCCTAACTGACCAAACCAGACAGACCAGACTGGACCCATCAGATGACCTGCCTCAAACTTCCACTTGTGGGAAAGATCAGACTTTACCTTTCTGATGATGTACTGGTCTAAATAATAACGGATTATTCAGTGGATATCTTTGAATCAGTCGTCTCTCAAACTGTTTCCTCCTCCTCAGACATCTGAGGGACCCTAAGCTCCACCCGTCCACTCCCAACAAGTACAGGAAGTACAGCCGGCGCTCCTGGGACATGCAGGTGCGTCTGTGGAGGCGAGCGCTACACCTGTGGGACCCTCCAACCGACAACCAGCCGGACGCCGCTGACACACAGGACCCAGTGGAACAACTGTGGGTGGAGACCAATGCGTTTACGTCACTGACTCTCATGAAGTTGTTGCTGTGAGTTAAGACGAGATGATCTTTTTGGTTCCTGCAGGCAGAGCCAGCTGGCGAAGATGACCTCTGACCTGTGTGAGGACAGAGGAGAGAAGCAGAGAGAGAAGGAGACTCCAGCAGCCTCTAAAGCCTCCTCTGTGTCTCCTCTGTCGGCCGGAACGTCGCTGGACCTGCCTGGACCCTGGACCGTCCCCTTCTCACCAGTAACCGCACCAACAGAGTCCTTATGTAAAGACCCGAAGGAAACTTGTTTGTAATTGAAGTTTTATTGGTGTGTTTGTTTTCTCGTGGCAGGAGGCTGAGACGAGCCATCGGCCTCTTCGCACTCCTCCCGGCCTCAGCTACTCCCTCAGGAATCAGAACACCAATGACAACATGACCGACTGGCTCCGCCTCCTGCTGGAGACCGACCACGCCCAAGGTGAGGTCACTCAGGTCACACAGGTCACATGACAAACTGCAGGGTTACGAGGCAGGACGAGGTCAGCCTGTTGGTCGAACATTATCATTCACAGGTTCGGACATACCCACCTTCTCTGGGTGTTACTGCAGCAGTGATTAAGGATGGAACCTCTGGTGAGGTAGTGGAAGTAGCAGTAAGCTAGTTTGTCCTGGTGTCTATTCATATCCAACAGTGAAAGTAATTCATCATCAAATTAGCAAAAACTTCTTTGTTTTAAAGAGATGTAACTAATTCCTTGTGCTTGTGTCCAATCTCCTTTTAACAAAACATGACTGACCTTATGACCATGGAGGTCCTGATCCACCTCAACTTTTCAGATTAGCTTAGGTCTTTTCTTTAGGCAATTTTATGTTAGCTTATGTTAGCTTAGCTCGCATCAGCTTTTTCAAATCTGAGGAGTAGAGTTCTTTATCACTGTTTACGTTTCACTGTGATTTTCTTTTCCTTTTCACACACAAATTCAAAAGAATGTGAACATTTACACGACGCGAATACATTTTGGTTTTGTTGTAACGGATTGCTTACTCGAAAACATAACTAACTTATGATGACTTTACATTACTCATTGCAACAAAAAACAAATCCAAGTACTGTTAGCCCAAAACTGTCGTCCTCCCCCTCGATCGTAAAGGTTGGGATGTTCAGGTCTCCTCGTGTCCATTTCACCTCAGTCAGTTTTCTGTTTGCTTGTAGATTTGGGCTCTGATGACCAGCAGGTTCCTGTGTTTTCTGACCAGCTGTTGTGGAATCCATACTGATCTCCGCCTGGTCTGAACCCAGCACGACCCAGTCCAGCAGTCCACGTCTTCACTCCTTGGTCATCATCCTGGAGACTTGACGTCTGGACCTGTCGATCCTGAATGTGTCGTTTGTGTGTCTGTGTGTGTGTGATTTCCAGTGCGTTCGTCTTTTTAAGATCACTGAAGATTTACTGTAACGACAGCGGGGATGTGACCGGTCCTCGATCTGAGTTACATCCGTCCCCTCCGTGATCTCTCGTGGGACGGGGGGGGGGGCGGGGTTACGACCTGGAGAGAACTGAGAGGAACCACCCTCCTCGCCTCCAGCCCCTGGAAGTGTTGAGATTTCCCGGCTGCTCTTGAACACCTCATCGGGATGAACACTTCTACCTGAGCATGGTACTTTTGCACTTTCTAGATTTATGTTGAACTGTGTCAGATGGAGCACCTGTCACCTGCATCATGTTTTAGTTTTACCTGCACCGATGGAAACGCTGCTCATTATTTTCTACTTGAAGTCACTTATTTTGTGTATGAATCCCGTTCAGTGTCACGTTGTCGTCTTTGGTCCACCCTCACCTTCATGCTCTGCTGTCAGACTCCTCCTCCTCTCTGTGCCGCCATGTTTTTTCTAAAAAACAAAAACCTCAATTATCGGAGGGGACAAAGCTGTCACTTTGTGTTGTTGTGAGATTTCTTTCTTTTACTTTTTTGTGTTTCTCAAGTTGTCATTTTGTGCTGCTTGAATATCAAGAGCAAAGCTGAAAGATGTGATTAATAAAGATGTAAATAAAGTGTTATAAATTCAAACTGACCTGATTTCTTCTTCTACACACTCTGAAAATGTAGGAACAGAGGGGTGGCGCTTGTTGTTCCTATCGGTCTCTGACAACATTATGATAGGATTCCTTTTAGTTTAACCAGAAACATCTCTGTATATCTCTACCAGACTCCATTGACAAAAACAGGGATTTAACCAGGAGCTGCTGGAATACCACTGCCTCCATCTGTTAGTGTGTCTGTGTTACTGTGTGGTACTTTTACTTCAGTAAAGTATCTGATTACTTCTTCCACCACTGAAAGTCACACAGTAACACAAACACACTGACAGATGGAGGCAGTGGTATTCCAGCAGCTCCTGGTTAAATCCCTGTTTTTGTCAATGGAGTCTGGTAGTGGGTCCAAGTAAAAGTAACTGAATACAGTAAATATTGTGTGTGTGTGTGTGTGTGTGTGGAGGAGCTTCCTCCGTCCACACGGTGCTGCTGCAGCATCCTGACAGCTTCACTGTGAACGATCCGCGTCTGTGTGTTTGTCCTTTAACCGCACTGATCACACTGATCGATCAGATCGATCAGCAGCTGCTGCGTCACCTCCTGACTGTCTGCAGCTGATTAAAAACAGCGGAGATGACTGACCCGAGATCAGCTGTAAACAAGCCCGCTGTGATCCGGGGCTTTAAAACTCCAGCTCCCGTCATGCTCTGCGCGTCAGGAGCTAATTCTCACACTGGGTGAATTCTGTTTATTTGTGTGATATTTGTGTTGTGATAATGTGTCGCTGTGTGTGTGTGTGTGTGTGTGTGTGTGGTAAATAAAGGCAGGTGTTGGAGCAGTGAGGAGGTGTAGCACCGCCCCCCTCCTCCTCCCCCCTCCTCCCGCCTGGCACCGTAAATGTTATTTATGAATGCCACCGCTCACGGGCGTGTGCACGCAGATCCGTTATTATGATGTTTTAATCACCGGGACTCGGTGGACACTGGTCGCAGCCGATGCCTCGGTCGGTCCCGGAGCCCGCGGTGCCCGCTGAGCGCGGTTAGATCCGGACTTTAATTCATTGTGGAGGGTTTAGGTGGCGGCGGGCGGAGCGCCGTGTCCTGCTCTTTAATAATACCGTTACTGGGTCAATACACCGAGCACCGCCGCTGTCTGCTGCCGCTGCAACCACCGGAGCCGCCTCAGCCCGTCTCCCGGACAAGGTAAGCGGCTGACAGTGAAGCTAAATGCCCGCTTGTTTTGCTGCTCATCCCGCAGCACCCCCACCCCCCACCCCCTCCTCACACGCCGCTCACAGCGCTCACAGGCCGGCCAGACCTCACCGTTATCTCCGCTATCATCAGCCAGCCCTGGTTCTGGTCTGACCCGGCCGGGAGGAATCCGGGTTTTAGTTAGAGGAACCGTGTCTGAGCAGAGGTGGTGGTGAGGGAGCGGAGGGGGGAGGGTAACCCCGGACACCCCCTCTGATGCCCGCGGTTTGTTTGTGAATCTGCGGCTAACGCTGCTAGCAGCTCCGTTAGCCGCCGTTAGCAGAGCTGGATGCTGGCAGCCAGGCGGCCGGTGTAGCTCCGCCGTTAGCCCCGCAGACCCCGCGAAGAACACCGGCACAGAGCTGCCTGTGAGGCGGCGGAGGAGGCTCGATAATCAGCCCGCGGGTTTGTTTTCACCGAGCAAAGATGGCTGAGTTTATTGTGCCGACCTTGACAGGAATAACGACATGACATATTATTTATAACGAGCTAACGGCTCAGGATGCTCGGTAACGGGAGCTAGCCCGGCGATGTAACCGGCAGCCTGAATACTCCAAATATCAATTATTTTATTTTTATTATTAAAGGTTTCTGTCATTAATTCATAAGGACATTCCCGCATGGTTTCTGCACTGATACGGGGAAACCGCTGCACAGACGTGTTAGCATCCCTCATTGAAAACAATAGGATGCGTTAGCCACGAGCTAGCAGCAGCCGGAGATGCCCAGCGGCCCTCCGGCATCAGAGAGGCGGCTCGGCTCAGGCTGCAGCAAGGCCTGCGCTGCCCCGGACCACCACAACAAACCACCGGGTTAAACCGGAGCCTGCGGAACGAAGCTGCCTCACAAAACCATTCAAACAAATCAAAATGATGTGTTTTCCTGTCTGTGGCCCCTGACCTCGTTTCTACCAGGGAATGTAATGAACTACATTTACTCAAGTACTGGACTTAGATACAGCTGTGAGCTGGGTTTTGTGAGTATTCCCATTCCCTGCCTCTGCCCTGCATCTATCTGAGCTTCCTCTTGTTTTTTACAGTAAAAATCACAGGATGAGCTGATTAAAAAAAACAACAACAACAAAGCAGCGTCTGTTTGAGGCCTGTTGTCACCTGACAGGTGTCAAAGAGACATTTACTCCTCTACACCTCATATTTAAACCATATCTGAGACCTTAACAGGTGAAACTGTCCAATATTTGACTGAAAAAATCTAATAATAGCTGGAAAGGAATATGTTTATAAAAAGAAAACACATCATTTTACATTAAAAAACATGGAAACCAGCATCCAACTGCAACCTCTCACCTGCTTTCAGCTCAATAACTGATCGTATGATCAATATTTCACAGTCTAAAAACTGAAACCAGATCAGTGAATCATGAGACAACCCCTCAGGTTGATCTGGTGACCGTTTGGAGGGGCCTGAACCCCAGGTTGGGAACCAGTGGACTAATGGTGCGTTCACTCCGAAATCAGAATTTCCAACTTCCTAGTTAGAAGTTAGAGGAGCAACCCCACCAACCCCGACAGAATCCAAGATGGCTGCTCCTCATCAGCAGCAGTGAACTCTCTGCTAATGTTCCTGTTTATAGCAGCTCAGTCTCATTAGTTTACATGAAGTCAGTCAGACACAGAGAACTGTTCAGGTTTATCTGTGGACATGTTGCTACGCTGTTTGTAGAGCGATGTTAGCAACTGTTGCTAACAACAGCTAGTCTGAGATACGACTGAATCAGTTCACCTTCATGGTTTAATGTTGCAGGTTTGAAATGTGAACGTCTTTTAAACAACAATCTGAAGAGTTTGTGTTAAACTCTGATGTTAACAGCTCAGCTGTTCTTCAGGAGCAGATCTGATCTGATTCGCTGACAGAGAAACAACAAACACTTCCTGTGAGCGGCCATGTTTTTCTGATGGAACGCGTCTGACGTCCGACTTCTGATGTAAATGGAACGCATCATAAATCTGACGTAGTTAAGACCAGCTCCACCTAGCTGACCACGTCTGGAGGTAGTCTGGATCACATTGTGTTCAGATCTCAGGTGTAAACACAGTCTTTACCTGACCTCTGACCTCTGACCTCCTCAGCAGCTCTCTGACCTGATGAAGCTCTGTCAGTTACAGTAACTGGTAGAAACCAGTTTGTTGGTGTTTTGTGGTGACGGAGCTGAGACAAACTGGACGGTTCTGACTCGTCGCTGAACACCTGCACAGGTGGTTTGTCCTGTAGTCCACCTCTGAGGTTAGCATCAGCCTGGACTCTCTGAACCTTGGTTCCGTCCAGAGAACTGACCCAGGTTCCCAGATCAGAACCAGTCTGATCAGTGATGGAGGATGTTGCAACTGATCATCCTCTGCTGTCTTCTCCATCCTCTCTGTCCAACCTGGAGAACAGGACACGCCCACTGATGATGTCACGATGCACACCTGGAAAACCTGATGTTTATGGTTCCAGCAGGAAAACCGACCTCATGGGTTTGGAGCCGGGGATAGACGTAATCAATCGATGATTGATCACTAAGAATCAGTGAGGTTGTGTCGGGAGTCTTGAAGCAGTATAATGACTTTCAGTACATGGCAGCGACCAGCAGGAGGCGCTGTTAGACTCTAACAGGTTAAACTGCCTTCGAGCCGTCAGAGGAATCAAAGAAGTTTGTTGTGAGAACATTTCCAGCTCCTAGTGAACGTTGTGATAGTGTGTTGTGTTTGTGTCGTAGCTGTGGTTTGTTGTGTTGCTTTGACTCGCTGCCTTTATGAGGCCGATCCTGTTCAAAGCCAGTTTATTTTTTATTATTGAATCAAATGTAAATGAAGAGATGAAAACCTTAATATGTGGACGTTGTTGGTCCAGAAAAATACGACATGGTTTTTGGCTTTAGAAAAGATATAGATCACAAGATTGATTGATTGATTAATCAAGACGATTATTAGATTAAGAGAGTAATGATTATTTTCAGTTCTGGTTCGTTTTCAGATCATTTCAGTTCATTATTTGAAAAACTCCAGGTGACGTCGTGAAGAGATTCACAATCACATGAGAACCACAAAGTATAGATATAAAGATGAATCATTGATTATTGGCAGATCGATCAGTCATGGCTGCAGCAGCTTCACAGTAAACTCACCTGTCTCCCTCCTCTCCAGGTGCGATGCCGGGGGCAACAGCCGACTGACGATGTCCTTGTGAGAGTGGGCGGGGCTACCTGGCCCTGAGTTGGTAAGGAGGAGGAGGAGTCTCAGCCCCCCACCCCTCTTCGTCCTGTGACGGACCAAACAGACAGACACACAGACGGGCGTGGCTCTCCCCTCCCTCGTCCTCCTCCCCTCTCCTCCCTGTTCTCCCCCCCTCCTCCTCCTCCTACACCCATCCCCTCATCGCCTCCCTACCCCACCCCCGCCCCATCCCCTGCCACCATGCTGTGGTCACGCTGCTGGTGGAGAGCCTGAGGAAGCAGACTCTGGAAGGTGACCCTGCTCAGCCGGGGGACTTCTACCTGGTAAGTCCCTGACACCTGAGGCCTCACCTGTTGTAAACACACCTTTCTACAGGTCATTTCATTTAGCTCTGAGCTCTTCTACAAAAGCCTTTCTTCTTAGAAAGTTAGTGAGAGTTTGAAAGAGCATGAGTAGAAACACAACGAGGCTGTAAAGGTGGACTGGTGAGTAGATGGGTTTTCATGTTAACGTCCCCAACAACCTCTGTAGTCTCATTTAGACACTCGTTAGCAACCGCCTTTTTTAAGACACGTAAAAGCTTCAAACATCAGGAGTGGGGGATTTACTGACCCATTTTATGTCGGAGAATAAAACCTGAAAATGTCTTGAGCTTGTGTTAAAACCACAGACCTTATTTCAGACATTTAACCAGAAACACACTGACTCTGGACGAGGAACAGGAAGTGCTAACATGCTAACATGCTAACTGACTTCTTACTACAGACTTTATCTACATTTTTATTTTTTATTTATTTCTCCATCTGCTTGTTTCCTTTTCGTGTTGAAGCAGCCACAGCGGGACAAGAAACGATAAAAATAATTATCGCAAAACAACTGTTCTTCAACAGAAAGATAAGATCAATACAATGTTGAAAGAACTCATCAACAGGAAGAGCCAATCATAATGAAAATAATGGTACAACGAACCAATCATGTGGCTGGAATAGTTACAGTCACCTCAGGCTAGGCCTCTTTGGAGCCACATTATTTCCTCAGACTCACATAGAAACATGGTTTTAAACAGGTCACATGACTTTAGGCTGTTTTCAGTTAAATCTTCATGTTGATGCTGTTTCAGTTTAACTTTTATATTTTTTACAGTGTCAGAGTTTATAATGGGTGTGTATTGCGCGGAATGTTCTGACATCACGTGTGACATCATCACTCTAACTGCCACCTTTGAACATTTTACCATAAAAATCTGATTCAAACCTCTTTTAATTCCCACAGTTTCCAACCTACAGCAGACACTTTCTATATGAAGACGTAGAGAAATGTGTCCTCTCTCACCCAGTGTGACTCCCATTGTCACATGACTCACAGTTTGTGAATAAATCTCCTCCAAACACAGAGAGCTCTGACCCACAGTCCCATAGACTGCCATGTTAAACTGAGCTCTGAAGCTCTGTTTTAAAACTGTGACCGGAGCCTAAACCGTAAACAGGACGTCCACATATAAAACATCAGAGTCGTCACTGAAGCTCTGTGGAGCTCAGACTGAAGAAACTGTGCTGATGGGAGTTTTACTTTCTGAGCTATGGTTAGTTAATTTCTCTGTAACCAGCCTCCTCAGCTGAAGCTGCAGTTCTCTCAAACGTCCACTAGATGGAGCTTCAGGAGAAAACTTGTTCAGGTTTCCTCCATTACATTTTATTAAACCAAAGATAAAGAAGGAAGTTTTAGAGATGATGTTAAATCATTTCAGGGACACATTTGATCCTAACATAAGAAGTGTTGTTGAAGCCCGTCTTGGTGTTTTTGTCTCCCAGTCCCTGCTGGACCCGAAAACCCTCGCAGAGTGCTGGCCCCCAGATGGCTTGATGCCTGGTGAGTGTTTCAGGTTTTGTTCAAAATAAATGAATGTTAACCTGGAAGGCTTTCCAAACATGAAGAACCAGTGATTTAAAGCTGTGTATAGATTAAACTGTAAAAACACTGCATCCTACATTTCCCACGATGCAACTCATCGTAACAGTTCAAACTGGCTCGAAACACAACACAACATAGATATGATGACATCACAACACCAGATGTCAACTGTGTGTGTGTGTGTGTGTGTGTGTCCTCAGAGAGCAGCTACTGGCAGCTCTGCCC
This sequence comes from Lates calcarifer, assembly GCF_001640805.2. Lineage (NCBI taxonomy): Eukaryota > Metazoa > Chordata > Actinopteri > Centropomidae > Lates > Lates calcarifer. Next base: position 35,845 of record NW_026118176.1, read on the forward strand.
TCCCTCTAAGTCCGGCCTGCAGGGGGGGTTGCTGAGCTCTAGTTTCCCCCCCGGCCCTGTGCCCCTGGTGCCCCCAGATGCTCACCTGCAGGAGGGGGGCGACTCCCTGGACGGGACCCCTTCTCAGCCGCAGCAGCACCGGCCCCTGGCGCCGAGCACCTCAGCGTCCGAGCTGTCCCTCCCCGGAGCGGCGGCGGCAGCGCCTCCTGGCCCCGGCCCCCTCCCCCTCCTCCGCCGCCCCCCAAACGGCACTGCCGCTCCCTGTCGGTGCCTGAGGACCTGTCACGTTGCCGCTACACCTGGCGGCCCAGCGCCTCGCGGGTCTGGACTCCCGTCAGTCGCCAGCAGTGCCACGGGGGAGCAGGGGGAGGGGTCACAGGTGGGGGGACAGGGGTGGGAGGAGGGGGTGTAGGGGCAGGCGCGGTGGGAGGAGGAGCCTGTCCGCTCCGCGCCCCCAGCTCCTCCCTGAACTCATCGCTGCACTCCTCGTCCAGCCCCACCTTCTTCAGCCTGGCGCTGTCCCCGGACTCCCCCCTGCCCTGGAGCTTCCCCTGGGACCCCAGCGAGGCGGCCGCGGGGGGAGGAGCCTGCTGCTGCTTCTTCCCCTCCCCCTCCTCCTGCTCCTCCTCACCCTCACCCCTCCACCCGCCTCCCCCTCCTCAGAGGCGTTTCTCCCTCTCCCCCGTGCTCATCAGAGACTCGGCGGCCTCCACTTTCCTGCCTCCGCCTCCTGTGCCGAGCCAAGTGGCGGCGGCACCTCCGCCGGGCTGCTCCGCCGTGGCCGGAGCGACAGCAGGAGGCCCGGTGGTGCCCGCCTCGCCCTCCTCGGCCTGCAGCACGCCGTCATCCCTGCGCCGCAGCCTGCCGCCGCAGCTGCCGCGCTGCCACTCGCAGCCCTGCGACCTGCTGCTGCTCAAACCGGGTCTGAAGAGACGCCGAGACCCCGACCGACCCTGTGCCCGACCCGTCCTCGACTTCACCAAGATGACTCAGGTAACACAGGAAGTACAGTAACACCTGTCTTTATTTAACCACAGGTATCTGTGGTCAGTTTCTCAGTGTGTCTGTGGGTTAATCAGATTATTGAAGACTGATCAGTGAAACAGGTAGTTACACCTCCAACTGTAAACCCTTTAGCTCAGTCTTAAAGCCATGCTAACAGAAATGCTAACGTGTTATAAGGAACACCACTGAATAGCTCAGTAGGTTGATACAGAGGTTTTCAGTTAAATAAAGTTCTTTTGTAAAGACATGAATCAAAGCAGAACCACTGGTGCTTTTATTCTGAAACACCCAGGAGGGGACCTGCAGTTAGCTGTTAGCAGTTAGCTGTTACTGTCACTGTTAAACAGGAGGATTTATTCACTGAGAGCAGAGTACAGTCTAGACCTGCTTAATATTCAAAGTGCCTCCTGCTGTGGAGCTATAGAAATACAAACTGACTTAACACCAGTTTTATTCTGCGGACACTGATGCTATCATACTAACTAGCTAGCTCTCAGGTGGTTAGTGTTGTTAGTGGACTGTTACTACAGTCATTGTTATTAGTTCAGGAATCAGTGTGCTGATTAATAAATCACAAGAAATGAAATGCATTACTGAAGTGAAATATATCTGAACCCCTGAACACACTGATACTGATCTGCAACGAGCTAATCTCAGCCGTTGGTGAGGTCTCAGGTTTATGTTGACGCTCTTCCTGTCGTCCCTCAGACCCGCAGCATCGACCCGCAGTGTCTGGAGCGCGGCGGCAGGCTGGCCTGCAGCGGTGACGTCTGTATGGGCATGGAGCCCTTCATGGGCGACTTCCGGGGTTCCTGCTCTCCAGCCGAGTGCCTAGGCAGGACCAGCATTGGGCCGCTGAGCGAGAGCGACGAGGAGTGTCGCGAGGAAGACGACGACGACGATGACGGGGAGGAGGAAGTGGACGAGCGAGAGGCGGCGCAGCAGGCGGTGTTTGAGAGGGATTGTACAGAACTCGACTTGAACTTAATAGAGGAAAACTGATGTATTTGTAAATGGAAGGCTGTTCTCTGTTTCAGTTTTTTATTTAGTTTTATTCTGAAATGATCTGACCCACCCCCTTCCTGGACCACCATCGTCTCAACACTCTGCGCCTCCTTGCCACCAATCAGCAAGGCTCTCAGGAACAACACCTTCTCTCATTGGATGAGCTGGGGAAGCTGATTGATGACGACAGTGATGATCTGACTACCACCGTTAAAAGACTCGGCGCCGTGGCTTCACTGGGAGTCGTCCTCTCTGCTGTCAGAGCGAGGACCTCTCAGAGAGTAACTCTGGTCGCCTGCGATGACAGGAAACCTGGACTCTCTGAATCCCAGACCAGTTCACAGGGAAACCTGCGTCTGACCTTCTCTTACCTCCAAAAGTCCCAGTTTGATCCTGCTAGCTTCAGGCTAACGCACCAACAAGCCATCGTTCAGGTACCTGAAGCTCAGGTGCAGAGTCTTCCCTCCTCTGAGACTGGACTCAGACCGTCCAGGTGTTCCTCGGCATCCTGGCGTCCTGGTGTCTTCCAGCTCACGGCGACTGAGTCTCTGTAACACACCACGGTCTGATGAGGCTGTTGCTGTACTGCAGCACCGACCTGAAACACCATCACCACGCCCGTCACGTCAGGGGTGGGCGTTCCTTGATCAATCATCGCAAAAAAAAAAACAGGGAAATAGGCCGCTAAAGAAAGTGTGTTTTTCCTCAATGAAATCTTTATTCCAAGAATAAATGACCAACAACAATCCTCTGAAACAAAGCCTTTAAGGTTGAACTAACAGAAAGTAAAACATCAGAGATCTGTGGCTTCATAAAGGTCAAACTGAACAAACCAAAGTTAACTTTAAGAAGATATGGAGAAAATCCAGCGACAAACAAAATCTAGGGAAAGATCCATTTTTTAAAGAAAATCTTGGGAAATCTAAAAACAAAATCCAGAAAAATCTTTATGAAAATCTAAAGAAGGCAGCGCTCGTCGTAAACGCAGCTGAGAATCTTTTAGACACAAAAAAGTTATCAATTACATCAAACATTAATACAAAAATATTTAGTGCAGACAGTTTAGTAGTTATACGCAGCATTGTGATGTTTACACTGAGCTTCGTTAGTTCTTAGCTCAAAATGGCCGCACACCAAACTTCACCTTCAATTTCTGAGACAATTTCTCAGTTTAACCTGTAAAATTTGAACAGCGCCTCCTGCTGGTTGCTGCCACATGGTGACGAATTAATTAAATCCCACGTGGGCATTTGACAAAATTAGCGATTGATAATCAATCATCAATTAATTATGCCCATCCCTACACTTGACCCTGCACGCTGCTTATTTCAAACAGCAGCTTTAATCAGGATTTAAAGGGCCGGTTCACCCAAGTTCAGCTCAAAGTGACAGAAAGTCTTTTCCAAAGTAAGAAAACTAATACACAGAGAGGTCTGAGTAATTGAAGCTTATTCGATTTGTTGAATTGATCATTTTGGCTCATTTCTCCATGTGTGACCTTCCCACAACAAAAATGAGACTAAAACTAAATACAAATCGACCTTTTAGAAACCAGAACTATGACGAAACGTCCATTCATTTCTCTTTTTATTTCGTCTTAGTCTTGTTTCTATTGTTTGAAAATAATAATCAGCTGATCTGTCGCCCCCTACAGGTCGTACTTTTAATCCATAACGTCAAGTCGTCATACCAAAATTAGACACCTGTATAAACACTACATGTCAGATGTGACCGTGGCCAGGTGATACTTTCAGGTTCGCTGGTGTTTTGCGGCAGCGTCCCATCAGGCCTCACTGAGGGCAGGTAGTCACTGATGCTGTTGTTCACCTGAGTGTTCACACATTCCTGTCGCACACCTGTCACTGAAAAACACTACAAATACTCACCTGTCTCTCTCTCTCTCTCTGTGAGTGTGTGAGTGTGTGTGAGTGTGTGTGTGTGTGTGTGTGTGTTTCCTAAAAAGAGTCTTGGCACTGACATCTTGAATCCCACCTGGTGGTCATGTGACTTGTGTCCAGGTTAAATCCAGATTGTGACCCTGATAAAAGCTGGTCCACGTCACTTCTGCAGACAGATAGTACAATGTCTGAGCTGAGTCAGGTCGAGTTTTGACTTGGTTTCCACAAAAAATGTCAGAACGTCAATTATTGCACATTTTCATCCACCGCTGCCAATAAACCACAGAAGAAGAAGATACAAGACGAGATCAAAGCTGAAACGATAGGAAACCTGTTTGTTTGTTTCGTGTGTTAATGTGAAGAAGGTTTGAGTCTGAGGCTTCGTCCACACTAATAAGTCATTTTAAAACTAAAACAGAGACTTCCAAAAACTGTGCTGGCCCCGTTTTAGTTTGAAAACTCTGGTGTTGTGTTTTAGTCCGGATGGACAGAAACGATCCAGAACACCTTCCCTGATTGGTCACACTCCGATCACATGACAGTTACACCAGCACGAGCATGCCCAGTGCAGATAAATGGTCATGTGACCTGTGGTTTCAGGTGTGTTAGCATGGACAGGAGCCTGAATAACCCAACATTTGACCTGTGAGAAATCCAAGTAATTGTCTTACTTTAAAAACTGTAGACACGGTTCTCTATTTAAAACCAAACACTTTTTATTGAAAGCAGTCAGTGTTAAATGTTAAATGTCTGGTGACATTTAATCAAAGATAATAAGTTTATGAATCTGAACATTCAGAGCTCGACAGTTTTAAACCTGGTTTCAGTCGGTGCATTTCAATCTAATCTGGATTAAATCTGGATTCTGAGGATTCACAGAACCACCAGGTGTGAATGTGGTGGAAACTGAAAACAGCTGCAACTTATGATGTGATTTATTTATTTTTTCGTCCAGTTTTCACTTGAATCCCATAAAAAAAGAACAAAAGCTGCACGTTTAAGGTCTGAACATTTTACAGCAAGTCACAGTTTCACTGCTGCATTAAGGACCACGTGTCTCGTTTTACTCGTTTAAGGTTTTTGTACTGAGAATCATACGTCACATTCCTGCTGATAACTTCAAACCGGATCAATTCCTTTTCTTTCGGACAAACATTTTGTTTCTGCAGCCTGCAGAGAAATAATCTATCACAGTCAACATTCAGGAGGTGTTATTAAAGTTAAACTGTTTCAGACGTCTTTTAGTGACACATCCAAAAAACTCAAACCCAGAGACAATCAAAAACAGGATCATATATTCACCATCATGTTTGAAAGACGTAACGTGCGTTTGATCAAAAAAGTAAAGGATAATGTTAATAAATGTTGACTGTGATGGATTATCAACATTTCATTGTGGAAACAGCGAGCTGCTGCTGCTGGATATCAGGGTGTTTGAGTTGGGGGTAAAATGAGTTTCTGTTTGTGTGGGTTTGTTTTTGTTTTCATCCGTCACATGTTTATTTATGGACTTAAAACATCCAGCTGGTGATTCTGATTTAACAGTTCAACATTTTTGAGAAATTTGGCTTTGATGATTGTTAGCTTAGCATAGCATAATATCTGGGTCTGCCAACATTTTGTTAGTCGATTTGTCAAAAAGCACTACAGACACGTCAACAAACTTTTTCACAAAATGGTTGAAAATGGCCAATTGCTAATTAGCTAAATCTGGCAACTACAAGGTTAGCATTAGGGCTAACACTGAAACATCTCAACAACTATTGGATGGGTTGAGATGACGTTTGGTTCAGACATTCATGCTCTTCTAATGATGAACTGTAATAATTTTGGTGCTCCTTTGACCTTTCAACTAGCACCATCATCGGGTTGTCTTTAGATGTATCTGGTACTTCGGTTTATGACCAAATACTGCTAATGACATTCCCATGTGGCTCAGCTGGCCTCTGTGTTTCCTGCTAATTAGCTAATGTTAGCATGCTAACACCCATACCTGCTGAACATCAGCGGTGTTAAGTGTTGTCATTATATTAGCATGATAATGTTAGCATTTAGCAAGTACCACTGTGTCTAAGTAGCTGTAGATAGAACATGTTACTCAGTGAGCTATATAAGCCAATTGTTTCCCTTTTTCCAGTCTTTATGCTAAGCTAGGCTAACCGTGTCCTGAGTCCAGCTTCATTCTTAATACAGGAGACTGAAATCTGAACATCTGACTCGGAGGGAAAGAGAATATTTGCCAAAAATGTTGAACTACTCGTATAGTGTAAGGTTGAAGTTTGCTATAAGCTAGCTTGTTAGCTTCATGTGCTATTAATTACAAAATTAAACTTGATGACACACGAAAGTAGAAAAAGTCTAAATGGGCAACTCACTCAAATTTACAAAATAGTTAAAATTAAAAAATACATTTAAGAAAAAGTAATGTTTCCAGAAAGAATGTCCCTGTAACACACATAAACACACACAGTCCCCATAACGCACATATACACTCACCCCTCTCAAACCACCCTCCTGGTTTGTTGGCTTGTTTCTGTTGATTGGTCCATAACACTCAGCATAAGCCTTAACTGAACATATTCTACTATTCTGTAAATCAAAATGTTAAAAAGAAAAAAAAGAAAAGACAAAACTAATGGAGAAGAAAAGGAAATGTGTACTGTAGCTGTTAAATTTTTAGTCCTTCTGTTCGTTATTTTCTGCTGTTTTTTCTTAATATTTCTAATCTGATGTCTGAGTGCGGCAAGACGTCGGTGATGAACGCATCGTGTCTGGAAAAAATAAAAAATAAAGAAGCTTCAGGACAAAGGAGGAGGAGGAGCGGTCGTGTACAAATTTAGCGGAGAGACTTGGACATCCCTTGTCTTTTAGAAATGTTTTTTATTGTATGTGACGAAAAGAAAAAACAACAACAACATGGCAATTTGAAAAGCAGTTTGTGAATAAATTAAGTTTAATGAAAATTATTTTGCAACGAAAGGGGAAAACTGGCCTCCTGTCTTTATTATCATCAGACACTTTGTATGGTCAACATTAAAGGAGCATATCACTGGTTTTATATGCTACAGGTTTAACTAAACCCCACCCACCACCAAAACTGTTAATGCTGGAATGAACAACAAGGCAACAACTGAATGTTATTAAAGGGTTATTTACAACAGTAAACACAGGACCATGTCTTTTAGACTGTGGATGTTTAAAACTAGAAAGTTTACAGTTTTGAGAAAAAGTTGTAACATGACTACAAAATGGCAATTTTATAAAGAAAGTGTAAAATATGAAGATAAAGTTGTAGTTTTTTGAAATGATATGAGAAAAGAGTTTTGTCCCAATTTCAAACACTTTTGAGGAAAAAGTCATAACATGAGAAAGAAGTCCTAGTTTTGGGGGCAGAAGTTGTAATATTATGAAGCTGAAGTTTAAATTTTAAAAAATGATATGAGAAAATATAAGAGTTAAGAATGTAGTTGCAATTTTATGAGCAGTTAATATTTTACAAAAGAAATTGCAATTTTTTAAAAAAGTCACAAAAATTTTTGACAAAAAGTCAAGTCCTGCTTTTATGAAGAAAAAATGTGATGTTATGAAGCTAAATGTTTTTGTTTTTATTTTGAAATAAGCTGTAGAATGAAAAAAGTAATAAACTGGATAAAGTTGCAATTTTATGGTAAAAACATAAAGTGAGACTATGGTCACAATTTTATTAGAAAAAAAGTCAAAATGTCTGGGAAAGTCGCCGTTTTAATAAAAGTTATATCATCAAGAAAACAACAAAAAAAGGTTCAGAGATGTTTCTAGAATTTGCTCCTTGTGACTCTGTCTCAGTCTTTTATTTTCTAATCCGCTTTGGTCTCATTGTCTTTTTCAGTAAATTCCCAGTTTGTGTTGAAACTGAGACCGACTCTGATGAGAAGACTGAAGATCTACAGCTGGTTTCTCAACAAACAAGCTTTAGTTTTGCAGTGACAACATGTACAGAGCAGTGTGAATGTTTTTCATGTGCTCATTCATGAATGTGATGTGTCTCTTCTGTCTGACTATTTTAAATCTGTGAACTGAGCAGCAGTCAGATCCTCAGCTGCTTCACACCTCAGACAGAGAGGAAACTGTCACATGATCACATCTCTGTTTTCTTTGTTATTTAACCTGCCCTCACTGACAACAATGTGTTGGATGGAATAATAGAAACACGTCTGTATATTAAATACGTTTCGTTCCATCACATGACGACAGGAAACTACAACATGTGACCAAAATAATTCAAACCTGAAACATCACACGAAACAAAAGTTTATTACAAACGGTTAATTGTTAAAAATCAAAGTGCATCAGCTTCATGTTCCCTCCGTCCGTCAGATACAAAGATAGGTGAATAGATGTCTCGCTCTCAGTTTTTCTCAGCAGGGCCGTCCTTTGAGGAGGAGGTGTTGCTTCCCTCCGTCCCCCCGCTGGAGGAGGAGGAGGTGGTGGAGGTGGTGATGGCTGGGGCTGCAGTAATGGTGATGGGGACGACCCTCTCCTTCCCATCAGTCAATGCTCTCTCCCGGGGCGCCTGGATCTGCAGCCGGCCTCCCACCAGCGAGCAGGTGACGGTCTCGGGGTCGACGCCGTCCGGCAGGTCGAACTCCTGCCTGAACTCCTGGCACCTGTAGGAGTAGGAGCCCTTCCCGTCCTCCTGCTTCTTCTCTGTCTTGCCGCTCACCCTCAGCTTCCTGCCCACCTGTTTGACGGACAGCTCCTCCGGGGAGAACTCCTTAGTGTCCAGGCTGAGGGCGAAGCTGCTGCCGTCCCTCGCCAGGTCCTGGAAGGCGATAGGTTTGAAGACCACCGAGGAGGAGGTCTGGTCGATCTCGTCGAAGATCTTCTGGTGCAGCCTCTCCATGTACTCCATGCTCTGCCTCATCTCCTGCAGGTGGCGGATCATCTCCTGCTCGATGTGGTAGAAGAGCGGCCGGGTCTCAGGCCACAGGCTGCGGACCGGCCAGTGCAGGTCCAGGAAAGGCCTCATGGTGACGGGGGACGGCTGGAAGACGCTGGGACACAACATCCTGACGTTTGGTCTTTGTAGGTGTGGAGGTTCTGGAGGTTTCAGATCAGCAGCTTCAGTCTGGAGTCTGACTGTTTGTCTGTCTGATGTCCTGCCTCCCTGCTGGTTATATACTCACTCACCCCTCCACCGGAAAGTTCCAGCAGCATTCCTGTATGTGTGTGCGCTCACAGTCTAAAAGCAGCGCCGCTGGTATTCCTGCAGCCGGCTGCCACATGCCGACACATCTCAGCTTTGTTCTATTTCTGCTGCAGGACTATGTCATGGTCTTTCTTAAGCAGCGCAACATACACACACGTTGTACGTCAGTTTTTTGTGAGGACACACTGATAGAATTAATCCCCAAGAGAGACCCCCTCACCCAAATCCTAAAACCAGGTCTTAACCCTCAAACAGGCCTTGGAGGACCGGCCAGAATGTCTTCAGTCACAAGGTATAAAACTCAAACTGGTCCTCACAAAGAAACATGAGTCACTTTACAAGACTTTACCTGAATGAAAAATTGTTTTCTTCCTTCTTATTCAGTTGTTTTATCGTGTGACAGGTTAAGGCCAATAAACTCTCATTGTTCGACTTGTGGTTTACTGAATCGCATCGGATCTACCTGGTCCAGGTCCAGGAGCCCCAGCCGAGGACCCGTAAACACTCGTCGTTCAGATTTGATTGTTTGACTGTGATCTCCAGTTAGTTACCATACAACTGTAACATGGAAGATATAATACTGTAAAATATACTATGAATACTATTACCTTGGGGTTACCTAACGTCACCTTGAGGTTCTCTGAAGGATTTAGAAATGAACTTTTACATATGTAAAGGTTTTTGAGAATAACCTTTCTGGGAATCTTTAGGAAATCTTCCCCAGATATTCTCTGAAAGTTTTACAAAATAATAAAGGTTCTGTTTTGGTTTTTCTAGAATAACCTTCAAGGCATGTTCCGTTTTGGTTCTCTGAGAGTTTTTACAAAATAACCTCTGAGAAGCTTCAGGTAAGGTTACCTTTAAGAGCAAAATAACTTTTAGGTATTGAAAATTTTCAAGAGTAACCCTCTGAAAATATTCCCTTTAGACTCTCTTATGTTTTTACAAAATAACTTTTAAATAACAAAGACTTTTTCAAGAATAACCTTCAGGTCTTTATGTTCTTCCTGTTTACTTTTCTTTATTGTGTCAGTTTTAACAATTGACTGTAAAAGTTCTAAACTGTAAAAAAAAAAAAAGTCGATATTTTCTGAGTTTAATTGGTGGTTAATTTATAAATGCTGGTGAATGATAGAGTGTCTCTGTCACTGAGCTGTTTCGGAAAAACGACTCACTGCCGTTGTTTCTATTTTTCACCTCCATATTTTTTCAGTGAAACAACCCGCTCCTTCCTCCTTCAGTCCCTCAGCCAATCACATCCGTGCCTGACCCGTTCTCAGCCAATCACACGTCAGCTGTCAGGAGGCGGAAGGAACGGGTTCCTTCACGTTCCCCTACTGTCTCCCTTTCAAATACAACAGTGACCGCGCTGCTGTTGTCGTCGGGGGATTAGCTCAAATGGTAGAGCGCTCGCTTAGCATGCGAGAGGTAGCGGGATCGATGCCCGCATCCTCCAGAGGATCCTTTTCTGAATCAGCGCTGTTGGAAAGTGACGGTTTCTGTCTGAACATTTTCACATGGAACAAACTCACCACACAGCCTGTTTGACTCGCCTCGTGCTCTCCGTGAGTTCATTTAACTGTTCAACTGTTTACTGTAAACTGCCTAACTACAGTACTTTTTACTTTACTACATTTATACAACAGTTAGTTTCACTTTTCAAGGTCTCATCTGACAAAATACAACACTGATACTTCAGCTACATGCAGTATTTTTACTCTGATACTTTAGCTACATGCAGTATTTTTACTCTGATACTTTAGCTACATGCAGTATTTTTACTCTGATACTTGATACACATTTTCATTGTTGGAAGAAGTACTCATATCAGTCATTAAAAGTAAAAATACCACAATGTAAAATATACTCCATTACAGGTAAAATCCTGCTGTTTACTAAAGTAAAAGTACAAAAGTATTATCAGCTAAATGTATATTAAGTAAGTAAAAGTAAAAGTACTCATATTGCAGACTGTTTCCTGCAGAGTAAATATTATTTGCAGTATATTGAGTGGTAACTTCAGTTACTTTGCTGATTTGTATTTATACTACAAAATATATAACAAACAAATAAAGCAGTGTTATTGAGATAAAACTTTATTTACAACCTGGAACGTGACAGTGATGAACACATGAAGAATCATCCGGTCACTTATTCTGAAATGAGTCAGTACTTTTACTTTCTGTACTTCAACTATATTTTGATTCAAATACTCTCTGTACTTTTACTTGAATAACATGACTTTCAATGCAGTAACAGAGTGTCTCTATACTGTAGTATCACTACTTTTACTGCAGTAAAAGACCTGAGTACACTGTCATGTTGAGGTACTTTTACGTCTCTGCACGCACCGTTCAGGTCCGTTTATATAATGTGCTACATGAGTGCAGGTTAGTACCCAGCAGTATATAATACCTCTCAGATACCCAGATTAAAGTACTTGTACTCTGTGTACTCGGTCAGATCTACAGCTGCATGTCATTAATTCTGGTTTTTGAGTTGATCTTCAGGACGGGTCCGTACCCGCTCCCAGACCCGCAGTCTGACAGGAAAACACCCAAATAAGGCCTGAGGAAGTGATGACGCCGCTGGAAGATCTCCATGTGACGTAGAGCCTAAAAAAAACCGATCGGCGCTGTGACGTGTCCGCGGGGTTTCCGGCCATGGCGGCCGGCCGCGGTCACCGCGCACCGTTTACCGCCTGTAGACTGTCGGTCCGGTCCTCCAGTCAACACCTGCCGAGCCCGGACCGAGGGCTGGACCGTACCGGATCGGTCACGCTCCAAAAACCGCAGCACAAAGGGCGCATGGAGGCACCGGAGCTTCCGGGTACGCGCTCACCGCTTTGACCAAATATGGGCTTTCCTTCGCGCCATATTTGGGAATGTACGTCACGCAGGAGTCTATATAAAGCCGGGAACCTCATTGAGGAAACCTGACAGAGCTCAGGTTCAAGTTCACAGCATCCACACGTGAAAACACCAACCGGAAACAAACACTAGATGTTTACTCTCCCTGATGACTCAGCAGCTTCACTTCCGCCACTAACAATCAGTTTGAAAACATCTCCTCGCGGGACCCCGGAGCTGTCGACCCTCCAGCATTGGCTTCCTCCGAGCACCGCAGCCCCCAGCAGCAGCAGCAGCGTCAGCCCGGTCAGAGCGCCTCTCCGCCGGGTTCAGGAGCGGAGCGCAGCTCGGTCCCTTCGCAGGAACAGCCCGGTGCTCAGGAGCTCCAGGAGCGGCTGAGCTCCACGTCCGCCGCCGCCTCCGACTTTTCCTCCTCCCGAGAGATGGCAGCGACCAAGGCGGAGCTGCTCCTGTCCGCCCTGCAGATCTCTGACCCGCTGGCCGGCTTCCCGCCGCCTCTCTCTCCGCTGGACGGTTACCCGAAGCTGGAGGAGCTGCAGATGCTGCTGCAGAACGCCGCGGCCGGAGGCTCGCTGCTGGCCGCGTCCGCAGCGGAGGGAGCCGGGCTGCTGAGTGGAGAGCCCGGGGAGTTCGGAGGTGAGGAGACGGGAGGTGGAGGTGTGTGTTACTGGATGTTTAGAGCAGGAAACAGTCATTCAGTCATAAATAAATCAGTATTCTGCTCTGAGTGTTTCCTCTGCTCCTCAGAGGATTTGATGAGTTTCAGCTGCAGAAACAAAGTGAGGTCAATAACCTGATAAAGTGAAGAGGACTCAGATCTGCTCTCTGGTCTGTAGTGGATCAGTGACATTCTCAGATCAGATCTTGAAGCTGCAGTGAGAACAGATATAGATAGATGAGAAACATCAGGTTGGTCTGTTTCCTCTGTGTCAGATTAAAGCTGCAGCTTCAGTGAACTCTGACGTCATCTTTAATCTGTCGGTCAGCTGACTCGCTGCAGCCAATCAGCTCACAGCAAACTTCTGTTTCTTCTTCTTCTCTCAGATTCTCTGTCGGAGCTCCCGGACCTACAGAGTCTCCCCCCCCTCACCCCCCGCCTCCCCCCTCTGGCCTACAGCGGCCGCTTTACCTTCGAGCCCTCGACGGCGGCGGCATCTGGTAGCGGCCTGTGGGCGGAGCCTCTGCTCAGCCTGTTCACGGGGTTGGTCAGCATGGCAGCTCCTCCCCCCACAGCTTCCGCCTCATCAGCAGTGACATCATCAGTGACATCATCGTCGTCGATGTCTCAGCCGAACCTCAGCTCCGTCCAGATCAGCTGTGGCTCTGCTGACGTGGCCTCCGTCTTCTCCACCGCGCCCACCTACACCTCCTCCTCCGCCAGCGGCCCCGACCTCCTCCTCCCCCCCACCGACGTCCAGCCAGCCCCCCAGGCCTTCCAACCGCAGGGCCCGCCTCCCGCCTACCCCAGCTCCGCCTCCAGGCTGGGCCTCCAGGCGGTGCCGATGCTGCCGGACTACCTCCTGCCGCAGCAGCAGGACGGCGAGCTGGGTCTGAACCAGGACCAGAAGCCTGTGGTGCTGCCACAGACCCTGAACCCGCCCCCGCAGCCTCCGCTCACGCCGCTCTCCACCATCAAAGCCTTCTCCTCGCAGATCCAGACGCAGCCTCAGAGCTCCACCTACCAGGCCCAGCTCGCCAAGACCGGCCGGATCAGGAAGTCCCCTGCAGGCCGGCAGTGCAAGACGCCGCCCCACGAGCGGCCGTACGCCTGCCCGGCCGACGGCTGCGACCGCCGATTCTCCCGGTCCGACGAGCTGACGCGGCATGTGCGCGTGCACACGGGCCAGAAGCCGTTCCAGTGCCGCATCTGCATGCGCAGCTTCAGCCGCAGCGACCACCTGACCACGCACATCCGCACGCACACCGGAGAGAAGCCGTTCGCCTGCGCAGAGTGCGGACGCAAGTTCGCCCGCAGCGACGAGCGCAAGAGGCACGCCAAGATCCACCAGAGGCAGCGGGACCGCAAGGCCGACAGGAGCTCCGCCTCCTCCTCCGCTCCCAAACCCCCCGTCTACACCTCCCCTCCCACCTCCTCCCCCTGCTCCTCCTACTCCTCCCCTGCTCACAGCTCCTCCTCACCCGCTGCCTCGCTCTTCGCCCCCTCCTCCTCCCTCAGCATGCAGGCCGCCTCCCCCTGCTTCACCTCCTCCTCCTCCTCCTCCTCGCTGTCACACATCTACACCTCCTCCCCGTCCCCCCACCTCTACTCCTCCACCTGCTCCTCTCCGATGGGAAGTCCTCAGTCGGAGCTGCCCTCCCCCCACAGCTCCAACATCTGCTGACGGACAGGAGGTTCACCTGCCGTGACCTTTGACCTCAGACTGAAACTCTGCCTCTGCAACACCAGGAAGAACTCAGACTGCTCCTCCAGTAGTGACGAGGTCAAAGGTCATCAAACTGTCAGACGTCGGATTAAAACACGACATGAACTCAAACCTTGAGCGTCGACCGAGGAGTTTCAAAAAACTCTCTGTACCAAACTCCATAGAGAAAACGCTGAATTTAAGAGACTCGACGTTCACTGATTTTAAACAGTGTAAATATGAGTTGTTGTGTACATAATGTTTACATGTAGTATAATGTACAGACGTGTATATATATGTACATAATGTTTTTACCTACTGTGTAGGTTCTGGGACGTTTGTATGTTTACATTCAGGTCAGTGTTGGATTTTTATACTGAACATGTTTCCTCTTTAAAACAAAGAGCTGAGAGAATAAAACGTCTTAATCCTGTCGCTGCTGCTCGGTTCTTTAATCAGATTTTTAAATATAAAGGGACAAATACATGTCATATTTATTTATGTACAACCTGAACAAACCACTGTATTCATGTACTGAGTGGAACAAAGGAAGCACTTCATTAAGTAATGTTAATTTTACAGCCTGGAGAGACAATGAAATGATAAAAACCAAATGTAAACAGAGGAAAAATGACCACACTCAGTCACAGTGGTGAGTCACACAATTCATCCATGAAATGAACCAAATTCAGCAAAGTTACCTTTTAAACATCAGAATATTAAAGTGAGAAAAGCACCAGACATGGTTCCTAATGAAAAGAGTAATAATCATAATACATAAGAAACTAATGGGAAATAATAAAGATTCAGAAACTGATTAAACGTCAGATTCAGATCAAACACAAACACTGTGGTATTTCTGTCAGCAGTAAATCCTCCCTGTGTGTGTGTGTGTGTGTGTGTGTGTGTGTGTGTGTGTGGAAAAACACCGCGGATTCAGCCCATATATGGTGCTTCCTGTCTGAGCAGCGGACGTCCTGACGCCCATATAAGGAGCTTCCTGCTGCTGCTGGCGGGACGCCCGGAGGCTGTGATGTAACCGGTGAACGGACAGGGACGACAGGTCGGACAGGAGTGTGTGTGTGTGTGTGTGTGTGTGTGTGTGTGTGTGTGTGTGTGTGTGTGTGTGTGAATCAGACCAAAATCCCCCAAAAACTCTGGTCCTGGTCCAGAGGATCGAGCTGGTCTCAGATCCGTTTACAGGGAGAGAGAGGAGGGAAGGAAGGACGTGAGGAAAGAGGGAAGGGAGCAAGGAAGGAAGTGAGGAAGGGAGGAAGAAAAAGAACAAGAGCTCCCTCCAGTGGTCTTTAACAGAGTCTTTAAAGTCTTTACTCAAGTTTTCTGGATCTGGATCTGGGTCCGGATGATGATATGGACTGCAGTCATTTTCATTATGAAGTAACAGGAAGTTGAAAATACTCAGTACAAGTACTTCAGAAAGTGTTTTGCAGGAGAATTAATGATAAAATATTTATTCCTGGTCTTTGGCGCCCTCCAGCGGTCTGACCGTGTCTGTGCCAGAAAACCCTCCTGGAGTTAGTGACGATGATCCACAGACACTGAACATGCTCCAGGTCACACCTGTTAATCAGCAGGAGGAACTGACCAATCAGAGAGCAGAAAGCGGCGCCATTTTGTCTCGCGGTTTCAAGAGAAGGATCAATGTTTTTTCTTTTCCGTTGTAAATACGAGTGTTTGGATGAAACCGGTTTATCGGGCGGACGGGGGAGAAGCGGATTAACGTGGAGCGCTGATTGCTGAACTTTCTTTGGAGTCACCGTTAGAATCCGACTGGAATCGGATCCGAACCGGAAACTGACCGCCGACGACGATGGAAGCGACAGAGTCTCTTCCGACACCTGGCAGGTGTACAGCAGGTGGGTGCTTCCTGATCCGGTTTTTACGTTTAAATTAGAGAATTGCCGGTGTCGAACAAAAGATAATTAACGTTTGATGTTCGCCACTGCCTGAGGCGAACAACCGTCGCCGGTGGACCCCCGCGATGTTCGCTTCGCTCGGTGAATATATTCGACACCAGCCGCATAAATAAACGATCAGCATTCACGCGCACCTAGTTCTCTGCGTTAATGCTAATTCGTAACTGCGAGTTTCCGTAGTGTAGTGGTTATCACGTTCGCCTCACACGCGAAAGGTCCCCGGTTCGAAACCGGGCGGAAACATCATTTTTTTTTTAGTGAAGCGGCGAACAGCGTTAGAAAAAATCACAGCACTGCAGCGGCGGTTAACGCTGTTTTGGCTAAAATGCAAAATAAAATCAGTAAATGTCCAGAAAATTATTTTCCTGGCACAAAACGATGTTTCCGCCCGGTTTCGAACCGGGGACCTTTCGCGTGTTAGGCGAACGTGATAACCACTACACTACGGAAACTCATATCTATGGGTTTCACAGTAATGCTTATAAATGGTATATGTATTCTATTATTCTTCCACCATGACAGTCGACAGAACGTTAAAGGGACGTTCATTTCATTTCCTGTTTGAAGTCAAAGTGAAGACTGTCTTCATCTTCATATACAGATGACCAAAGCACTTCCGGAGTCGTCTCTACCGTAAAAATAAATAGTATGGGTCCTGTTATGTTAGTATGTCAGTTTCCGTAGTGTAGTGGTTATCACGTTCGCCTCACACGCGAAAGGTCCCCCGGTTCGAAACCGGGCGGAAACATTATTAGTTTTTAGTTTTATTTATTTTTTCTTCTCAGTCTACAGTTATCTTCGTCTGCTGCACGCGAACACTTAAATCGCACCGTAAATGTACCTGAAGTCTGAACTCTTAACTTCATCCATTCATTCTCTATGGTAGTTCTTACCAGTGCGGATGTAATACCCCCTCTGACCACAACGTCCTCATGTACAACCAGTGAAACAGCGCCACTCGGTCATAGTTTCTCATGTGACAGGTCAAGAGGGGTACTACAGCTGGAACTGTTACAGTTCTCCTCGTTAGTATAGTGGTGAGTATCCCCGCCTGTCACGCGGGAGACCGGGGGTTCGATTCCCCGACGGGGAGGCATAACTTTATTTTTATTCTGTGTAGCTTTATTGATAGAAAAAAAAATCAAGATCTCTTTCTATTTGAAGAAAAAACAGAAACTTTATTGATCCTGAAGGAAATTAAACGATCAGCTGGAGGCATCGATCCCGCTACCTCTCGCATGCTAAGCGGAGCGCTCTACCATTTGAGCTAATCCCCCGTCGGCAGTGAATGGTAGAGTAACAGCTTCAGGCTCCGACTGTTACTCTCAGTCTGACAACATGATGATAGGATTCCTCCAGAGACAGAGCTTTTTATTAAAGAGTCAGATCCTTTAGTTTAACCAGAAACATCTCTATATATCTCTACCAGACTCCATAGAGAAAAACAGGGATTTAACCAGGAGCTGCTGGAATACCACTGCCTCCATCTGTTAGTGTGTCTGTGTTACTGTGTGACTTTCAGTGGAGGAAGAAGTAATCAGATCAGATACAGATACAGTACCACACAGGAAGACAAAAAAAGCAACAAAAACAAATAGATGAATCTAGCAGCTCCTGTGTTCTGCCTCAGTAAAATTCCTATTTTTGTCAATGGAGTCTGTATATAGAGATGTTTCTGATTGAAAAAGTATTCAGACCCATTACTTTAACTTATATAAAGTATCAAAAGATTTCTTCCCTCAGTGAAAGTCACACCCATAATGCAGCTCTCTGTCTGGTCTTCCTTCGAACTTGTTTTCACCACTGAAAGTGTCATTAAAACCTTTAAACACAAAACAGATGATTGATTTTTTTTATTCAGCGTGTTCAGGCAGGTTATCATCACAGGAAACAGGAATAAAAGACAAACTACAGCAGCAGCAGCCTGAACTAAATAAACTGTAAACCAGCAGTTGCTCAGCCAAACACATGGAGCTTTATAGATAACACTGTGTGTGGGAGGGAGGAAGTTTAATGTCCATTCTCTGTGTGAACGAGCTAGTCCAGAGTGTAGATGTTCTCCTGGACTGGTCTCCTCATGCGGATCTCGTAGATAATGTGAGGAGGTTCTTCAGAGGAGAAACTGGGAGGAGAAAAGGTAACAACAGGTCAACAAACAGCTGGTCAGGATGTGGGGGGGTCAAAGGTCATTAAAGGACGACAAGTTTATGTCAGACTCACCAGCTGGTCTTTAAGGCTCTTCTGTATATTCCACCTGGAGAAGAAAATAAGATTTTACATATAAAAAATCAAAGTCGTGAACACAGAGACCGTTCTTCACCTGATGATCGTCCATGTCAATGGACGTCCACTAAAGTTCTTGTTTTTGCCACTGACAGGCTCTGATTGTTATTTCTAAGTGTAAGAGTAGGAGTCAGATCCTTTTAGTTTAACCAGAAACATCTCTGTATATCTCTACCAGACTCCATTGACAAAAACAGGGATTTAACCAGGAGCTGCTGGAATACCACTGCCTCCATCTGTTAGTGTGTCTGTGTTACTGTGTGACTCTCAGTGGTGGAAGAAGTAATCAGATACTTTACTGAAGTAAAAGTACCACACAGTAACACAGACACACTAACAGATGATCCCAAAAGCTCCAAGGTTCTGCTGGGTAAAATTCCTGTTTTTGTTAATGGAGTCTGGTACTGATATTCTCTGCTTAACTTTAGAAAACAGTCTGTTTATCTTCCCTCATGTTGCCTGAACCAGTACAACTCTCTGCTCTGATGACTCGTCACCAACTGACTCTGTTAAATTTGTTCTGTTTCTCTGCTGAAATTCTTCTTGATAATCAAACACTGTCCAGGTGAATTCATTAGTCTGAAGGAGGACGTACGTTTGCAAGGCCAGGAAGAGGAAAACTGCCGCCAGGATCAACAACACACTGAGGGAGAGAGAGAGGATGGAACGTTGATCTGAAGGGAGAGAGAGGGTAGAGAGTCCTCCACCTGACACAAAGAGAGAAAGTTCAAGTTAAACTGGACCTTTCAGGACCAACAGGAACCAATCAGGACCTGATTCATGCAACAACACTACATCCTAAGTTGAGTAGATCCCTCGTTGACAAAGCAGTCCTGACCCATCGAGGCATGGACTCGCTCCCCACGTGCATCAGTGAGCCTTGGCCATCCATGACCCTGTCACCAGGTCACTGGTTGGACCACTTTTGGTCGGTCCTGACCACTGCAGACCGGGATCATCCCACAAGAGCTTCAGTTTTAGAGATACTCTGACCCAGTCGTCACGATCTGAACTTTGTCCAAGTCGCTCAGATCCTTGTGCTTACCCCACAACAACTTTCAAAATGTTGCTTGCTGCTGGATATATCCTCCTAGTATATATAATATTTATATATCATACAGTGTTACTCACAGTGACGGTGTCGGAGCGCAGCAGGGTGGAGTTCCTCCTCAGAAGGTCCAGCTGAGACGACAGCAGAGTTTTCCAGTTCACTGCACAAACAGAAAGCAAACCTTAAAACATTAAATTCAGAGTTTGTACTCGTGTGACTTGGAGCTGTACCAACTTCAAATTCAGACAAATTACAGACAAGCTCAAATTCCTTTTATAACTCGAGGATTGATCTGTCATTGCAGCTTTTACTTTATTCTCTGAAGCACTGCCAAATAAAATGTTGAGTAGTCGATGCATCTGTTAAGAAAACAGAGTCGACTGAGAAAATGTGATTTGACGACTCGTTCTGACTCTGGTTTTTTGTACTTTCTACTTTTTATCAGTGTGGATGTGAAGTCAGGCTTAAATTTTGTTCGTAATGATTTTGAAAAAGTCTTAAAAAGTCTTAGATTTTTGTTGAAATCTGCAGAAACCCTGAACCAACAAATTCTAATTAGTTCATCCTTGAGTCCAAGTTAATGTTTGTACCAAATTTGAAGAAAACCCCCGAGGTATTACTGAGGTATCATGTTCATGAGAATCTGATGGACGACCTGAAAACATAAGGACCTCAAATATGACTGTCTATGGTGCAGAGGAATAAAAAGAATTTTGTTGAGTGAACAATCCATCAGAACATTTAGTCAGCCAAGTATTTAACGTTAAAACTGATCTAATTGCGTTGAGTAAACATGAAGAAAGGTTTGTTTAATATAACTTATTGTGAGACTTTACAGTTCAAGGGTTAAGTAAATACATGTTAGGGGAACTTTATGTCTTCATTATGAATCACAGATGAATCACAGTTTGGTTTGTTGTCGTCTCACCTGTGGAGGCCGACGGCTCCGTGACTCGATCCGTCGTGGTTGTTGTTGGAACAGGAGAACTGGTGACCAGAGCTGAGGAGGAGAAACCTGATCAGCTCAGATCAGATCAGACCAGATCAGATTTCCACAACATAAAACCAAAGCACTGTCTTTTATAACATCTTATAAAAGATACTTTTAAAAAATTAGAGTACAAGATAAAGAATGGGATGGTTTAAAGCAGGAAATATAAAGACTAAGAAAGTCAACCAAAAGATGCAACTGGACCCTGACAGACTCAGATTGTTCTGTGTCTGACAACATTATGGAGACAGAGCTTTTTATTGAAGAGTTTAGTTTAACCAGAAAACATCTCTATGTATCGCTGCCAGACTCCATTAACAACAACTCATCTCTTAATGTGAAGAAAAACCTTCACTGTTCATGTTGACTGAAGAACTTGAACCTGCCCTTTAACTGAGCCTGAAGTCAAGTGTTGTTGGGCTCACCTTTGACCACTCTCAGGTTCATGATCACCTTCTTGTCATTGAAGATCCCGTCGATGTCCACCCTGCAGCAGTACGGTCCGCTGTCTGTCCGCCTCACGTTCAGGATGTCCAGGTCCATCTGTCCGTCCAGGACGTCCCCCCGTCAGCCGGTACCGGTCCTCCACCTGCAGTGTCAGGAACGAAAGGTGATCATCTCATTACCTACTGGGAAACCTTGGGTCCTTCATTCATCTGGATGTTGCTGTCTGTGGGACGATCTTGAACAAGACAAATCCATGGAGGTCCCACCCTGAAACCCACAGGACCCAAAGGATCAGGACACCCCAAGAAGTCCATGTCCGTGTCCCGATGGGTCAGAGCTGTGTTGGTGGCTCGAGGGGGACCTGCACAATATTCAACAGTTCTGAACCAGGATCACGGGACACAACCTGACCTTGGAGATGACGCCGTGCTCGTCCGTCTGCACCAGGATGTTGCTGCACCAGAAGGTCCCACAGCCACGACCCCAGCAGACCCGACTCAGGCCAAAACGCTTCACAGAGTACTGGCAGGACAGAGAGGCCACGCCCCCTTCAGGTACTTTAAAAGAAGAAACGGATGAAAACTGTCCACCTGCAGCACAAAGACACACCGAGGACAAAATACTCTTTACACATGTGAAACACGTCCAGATCTTCAGGAATAATTCACACTGTAACACAAACACAGTCAAACAAAATTCATCAAACAGTTATAAAGAAGATTTCTGAGAGGCAGCGTTTGTGCGTTCTTTGTGATCTTGAGGTTGTTTAGAATGAATTTAGTTTTGGATTTCGCTGCCCTCTGTATACTGAGTTAAGTCGGCTCTTTGGTGCAGAGACCTTTGTTTTGGCTGCTGAGACAGAGGACTCTGTCTCCAGTGCAACACTTTAATTTGTCGAAGTGAACATTTTGATTCGTCATGTAGCCATCAAGGTTATTGTTAAACAATGCAACAAAAATCACACAGAGATACAAGACTGCTACAAAGAGACATGAAACAACCACAAAGAGACATAACACAGCCACAAATAAAGAACAAGATGTTTATCTGCTTCCTGGCTTCTTGTTGATTTGTTTACAGTATTGTCACATGATTGACACATGAACGATGGTGAAGGTCTGAGCCGTCACAGCTACAGTCCTACGACCTCAGAGTTGTGATGTCATAGGTTCGTGTCATGATGTCATAGTGTCATGATGTCATAGGTTCGTGTCGTGATGTCATAGGTTCGTGTCTCACCTGACAGGACGAAGAGGACGATGATGAAGGTCTGAGGCGATCGACGGCGGTGAGGCAAGGCAGCGGCCATCCTGTGAGTGAGTGTGTGTTCATTGTCCAGTTGAAGACAACAACACAGTGTGACTCTGTGACGGGGGGGGGGGGTCACAGAGGGCGGGGCCAGAGACACACTGTGTTTCTGTCTGTTTGGTTTAATGTTGTGAATGTCTGCTGTGTTTTAACTCTCATCTTTATGAATGATTCATCAGTTTTTAAAGAGTCACTGCAGCCTCAAATTCAGCTACAGACCCCCCCACCCCCCCCCCAGAACATTTACAGTGATGATGTGTTTCTGTGTTTCTTCTTAGAACGTTAGTGAGAGTTTGAAAGAGCGTGAGTAGAAACACAACGAGGCTGTAAAGGTGAACTGGTGAGTAGATGGGTTTTCATGTTAACGTCCCCGACAACCTCTGTAGTCTCATTTAGACACTCGTTAGCAACCGCCTTTTTAAGACACGTAAAAGCTTCAAACATCAGGAGTGGGGATTTACTGACCCATTTTATGTCGGAAAATAAAACCTGAAAATGTCTTGAGCTTGTGTTAAAACCACAGACCTTATTTCAGACATTTAACCAGAAACACACTGACTGGACGAGGGAACAGGAAGAGCTAACATGCTAACATGCTAACACTTCCTGGTTTCAGGACTCAGTTCTGCAGGACTCTGCTCTCTTAGTTTTGGCTGTTTCATCATCTCTGTGAGTCTTTAATTTAATGTATATCTTCACTGGTTTTCAGTTTCTTGGAACCAAACTTTGGTTCTGTGTTAATATCTAGAAGCTGTTTGGTTCTGGATCGAAAACTGAGCCACAGACTAAGAAGCTGAAAATCTAATCTGATGAAGATGGTTTATCTGCAATTCCAAAGAATTGTCATGTTAATTTCCATGAAACATTTTTATCAGAATGCTCTAATAAATCAGAAATTTAAAGACATCATATTACTCTTTAATCGTTTAATTTAAAAACATATTTCTGCTGTTTAACTTTAATGTTTTGAAACATTTGTGGACTTTTAAGGTTTGAACTGAAGTTTTTCTGTCGACTGATGAACTGGAAAAACTGCAATAACATGAATTAAAAAGACGCAGTGTGTTTGTGCTGAGGGAAGGAAACACTGAGGACAAAGGACTTTATCTCTGAAACACACACAGTGTAACACACAGAGCTGCTGGCTGTGTGGAGACATCGCTGTCACACAGAGGATTCATTATTCACATCAAATATCTCAGTTTTCCTCACTTCAGTTTTGTTTCTGCCCAAACTGACAATTTCAGAGGCTTTTAATTTGAAAAAACAAAAATATTGAAACTTAAACTGTTAA